>NC_080054.1:24367734-24647734 GCF_026212465.1 Amaranthus tricolor | reverse complement strand
GAGCTTCTTCACATACACATTTGGGGACCATATAAGGTTCAAACCAGGGAAGGTTTCAGAATCTTCCTTACCATCATAGATGATCATTCTAGAACTACATGGGTAACCTTACTGAAACAAAAATCCAACTCCTTCATAGCCTTGCAAAGATTCATCACTCTTGCTGGTACTCCGTTTGGAAAGAAGGTGAAAATTGTTAGATCTGACAATGCCCTTGAATTTAAAGATACTCAGTGTAGAACCCTATATGATTCTCATGGGATCATACATCAAACAACTTGTGTTGACAAAGCACAACAAAATGAGAGGTGTGAAAGAAAGCATTAAAACGTTCTAGGGATGGCAAGATGTCCAAGAATCCAAGCTGGGTTGCCCAAAACCTATTGGGGTGACTGTGTCCTCACTAGTGCCTACATAATCAACAGACTACGCACACCCATTCTCCATAACAAAACCCCTTTTGAAGTCCTTCACAATAAAAAAAACCTTCATACTCTCACCTGAAGCCGTTTGGTTGTTTAGCCCTTGCTTACAATCCAGCCTTAAATCATGACAAACTAAACCCCAGGGGTGTACCTTGTGTTTTCATTGGCTATCCTGCACTTCAGAAAGGATACAAAATTTTGCACCTCCTCACCAAACAGACCTTTGTGTTCAGAGACATCAAATGGTTTGAACACGTCTTTCCTTATACATTGAGCCTCGATAACCTTCATCAATTAATTCCACCTTCCAATGATCAATCCATTCAACATCCAAACTTACGGGAAGACTCCTCCGAGGATGAATCCCCTAATGATGATCCTCCTCCTCCTCCTCTTCCACCTCATACCTCTACACCTAGTCCTCCTCCTTGTCCAGCCACATCCCTTCCCACTACTGTTGTCCCTACCCCATCTTCCTTAAGATGTTCAGAAAGAACCAAACACACCCCTGGTTGGTTAGCTAACTATGTAACTCCCATTGCCAACTCAATTACCACCATCATCAATCCTCAATTTCGCTGCTTTATGGCTACTCTCCATCAAGCCTCTGACCTTATGACTTTTTCCGAAGCTAGTAAGCATCCTCATTGGGTAAAAGCCATGAATGAAGAATTGTTTGCTCTTGAAAACAATCATACTTCGGTCATCACTGACCTCCCCCCTGGTAAGAAAGCCATTGGAAGTAAGTGGCTCTTTAAAACCAAATATTTTCCTGATGGAAGCATAGAGAGTCATAAAGCAAGACTTGTGATCATGGGTAACAAGCAGCAGTATGGTATTGATCATGTGGAAACATTTGCTCCTGTTTCCAAGCTCACCATAGTAAGGGCTCTCCTTGTAGTGGCAGCTACTGATGATTGGGAAGTATTTCAACTTGATGTCAAAAACGCCTTCCTTTACAGAGACCTTGATGAAAATGTATACATGAAGCTTCCCACAGGATATCACGGCCATGGTCTTCCCATTTCTGTTTACTACAACTCACCTCCCTCTTCCAAAGTTTGTAAACTTCAAAAGTCCCTTTATGGTCTTAAGCAAGCACCTAGGCAATGGTTCTCTAAACTCTACTCTGCTTTACAAACTTGTGGCTTTAACCAGTCCAAGAGTGATTACTCTCTTTTTACCAAGCACCAAGCCCAACATCATACTGCAATACTGGTTTATGTTGATGACTTACTCATAGCTGGTAATGATCAGTGCACCATCACCCAAACCAAAGTCTTCCTCTCATCTCAATTTCACATGAAAGATCTTGGCCACCTTTGATACTTCTTGAGCATAGAGGTGGACAGATCCTCAGAAGGCATATTCCTCTCCCAATCCAAATACACCACAGACCTGCTTAAAGAATACAAAATGGCCTCATTATACCTCTGAAATTACCCCTTGATCCAAACACAAAACTAACCTTTGACCTTGGTGACCCTCTTCAATCCATCTCTTCATATCAGCAGCTCATAGGCAAGCTGATCTACTTGACCTTAAGTGGTCCTGACATTGCTTTTGCTGTTCATACCCTAAGTCAATTCATGCATAAACTCATAACCATTCATATGCAAGCTGCCAAGAGAGTCTTAAGATATCTGAAATCTAATCCTACTCAAGGCATTCTCCTTGTCTCCTCATCTTAGGCACGCCTCATAGCCTACTGTGATAGTGATTGGGCAGGCTGTCCCATTTCTAGAAAATCCACTATAGGCTTTTGCATTCTCTTGGGTGACTCCCCGATCTCCTGGAAGTCCAAAAAGCAAGGTGTAGTGGCTAGAAGTTCTGCTAAAGCTGAGTATCGTGCAATAGCTCTAACAACATGTGAAGTGTTGTGGCTACTTCAACTTCTCAGAGACATTGGTCTTCCACATCATGGCCCCACTCTTCTCAAATGTGACAACAAAGCTGCAATTTCTATTATTGTCAATCCAATTCATCATGAGAGAACCAAGCACATAGAGGTGGATTGCCACTTTATTCGTGAAAAGCACAGCTCATGCATCATTCACCCTCAATATTTACCCTCTAAGGATTAGTTGGCCGACATCTTTATAAAGTCTCTTCCTGTTTCTCAGCACCATAATCTGCTTCTCCAGCTGGCTGATAGTAGCTGCGTGTATGTGCTTCTCCGCTGCTCCACTACCTCTGTTGTCCTTTCTTTTTCGTGTCATGTAGTCTACTACTGTCCTTTTTATTCCCTTTGTCATTGTGGTCCCATGTAAATAAATGATTGTACATAGGTCATGGAGATGGGTAGTATATGCTGCGTTATTTTGCTTCCTATATATGTAATGCTTGTTGCTTAAGTAAAGGAATGAATGAAACATTAAGAACATTCCCTCTATATTCCTCTGCTCCTTATCCACTCATCAGAATATAATTTCATCTCCTTGGAATGACTCCTAGAATTCTCTTAAGCACGATGCCTAATATACTAAATAATTTAATTTTGTTGTTCATAATCTCACCTAATTAAGACAAATTAGATAACAGATCGATAATTAACAAATTTTTCGAAAATAACTCGATTTTAATTATGTGTCGAGGGATTAATGAGTCGAATCAATTGCGTCGGTTTTTATACCCCTAATGATATCACCTATTTACATAATAGTCCTCGAAGTTTATATTACTCTATCCATATATCTTTCATAAAAAGTACTAGCAAATACTCTATACAATCCATTGTTGTTTAAATAATTCTTGTGAATATATAATTAATTAAAAGTAGACAAAATTGAAGTTTACTACATTCATGCCAATTTAAAAATATCACGTCAACAATAAAAATGGGCTATCGTCATGAACAGCTATATAGAGCAAAAAGGAATCAAAACCTAGAACGAATATTCATCAAACTCTCACTCTCCCTCTCCCTCGTCGTATTTTAACCAAATATCTCATTTAGTTTCGCTTATTTATCAATATATTATTTTAATTCTTATAAATATTTGTAATTATATTTGATTACAAATTATAAAAATTTAATATTAGTAAAATTTACATTAAAACAAATTAAATAAGACGACTTTAACCCGATGATTAAGACGACTTTGTTTTAACTTAATGAATAAATACAAAATACAAATTAAGAGTGATATAGTTCCAAAAAAACATATTGGGCATTTCATCACAATAGAATAGAAGAGAATTAGAAGTATTCAAAACAAACCCGATGATTCGATATTTACTCTACATTATTGAACTCGACTTTAACCCGACTTCAAAATGAATTTACAATTACACAAAAAATTAATTTGAACATAAAATTTAATTTTAAATCGACCTAAATTGACCCAATTATTTGAATAAACAATTCCAAAGATAATATTATAATGCTTCATTTTTTTTCTAAATTTTTATTTTTGTATTACTCTTAGAAAGGAAAGAAAAGAAAGTAAGAAAAAGACAAGGCAATATAAAAAAGATTCGTTAATTTTTAAGAGTTATGCGACGGCCCGACTTTGATATACTTGGGTCTCTTAATCTTCCTCTATAAAAATAAAACCACATAAATTTGTAGTATAAAAACTTGCTCTAAAGCCTAAAGTTTATTCTTTTTTTGATTCTACTTGATCCCTTTGTTCTCTTTTCTTCAACCCCACCCAACTAATTTGGGTTCCTTCTCTTTTACCACAAAAATAACCTTCTAAAAATCAAAGTGTTCTTAATCAACAACTTTATCCATTTGTACGTTGTAGTTCCTTTAAATTATTGGGTTTTAAGCAAATTAACCAATCAAAATGAGGGATTTTTTGGATAATCTAGAGAAATGTCAACAATATATCAATTCTTTGGAAGAAGAAAGAAAAAAAATTCAAGTTTTTCAGCGTGAGCTCCCTCTTTGCTTTGAGCTTGTTACACAAGGTAAATTTTTATTTATTTTTAGCTATTTTTTGTAGTTTTGAAGATAAATTGGAGGATAGGAGTAAAATTTAAGGATGATTTTAGACTTACAAGATAACAAACAGCTAATAGTTGGTAGCTGATATATTGACTAATTTGACCGGTTGATTTTATTAACTAGTTTGATTAGCTGATATTGAATCGTTATTATGACATATTATTTAAAAATAACTTATTCGTTTTAACCGGTTAATTTATCATATAAATGGTTTGACCATCCAAACCTCTATTTGTATTAAAATAAGCTAAAAAACCAATATTTTGCCAAACAACCCTAAAGCTTTGTATTGATGTATTGTTGTTTAAGCTTATTTTTTTGTTGAATAATTATGTTTTATTGGTTGATAATAAGATTAATTGAATATGTTATGAATTGCAGCAATTGAGGCATGTAAGCAACAATTATGTGGAACAACAACAACAACTACTACACTCACAACAGAGTGTCTAAATGGTCATCATTCAGAGTGCTCAGAAAAAACATCTAGTGATGGTCCAATTTTGGAGGAATTTATGCCTTTAAAAACATGTTATTCTTCAGATGATGAACATGAATCAGAATCACACAAGCCTCTAATAAATAAATCAGGGAAGAAATCAGACTGGCTTAGATCTGTTCAGTTATGGAACCAATCCCCAGATCCACCCACTTCTCAACAGGTTGCTTTTCCTAAATCTCACCCAAAAAACTCTAACTTTTGGGAATTTTTTTTTTTTTTTTAATTGGATGGATATTTCTCTTAGAATAATTTAATTTTAAAATTTTGGGTGATCTGTTTTTAAACTAATTTTTTATTTGTCTTATAAAAAATCGACTTTTATATAATTGTTGGTTCAATGTCTCATTTGTTTTTTACAATTGACATTGACTCTTAATTTATATTTTATTACTATTTTATACTCTAATTAGTTAAAATATAGTCAACTAAATTTTTATTTAATTCATCTAAGTATAAATTTGATTAAATATAGATTATATTAATATTAAATTTTTATAAAATTTAAGTAAATACTTCAAAACTGTAGATATTAAAATTAATATTGAAATAGCATATGGACAATTACTAAAAACAAATAAGAAAGAGTCTCTTAAAAGAAAAAAAATAAGGTAATAGGAAGATTAAATGATGATATTTTTAATGCCAGATCACTTAAAATAAGTTCTTTGTAATTAATTTTTTTATATTAAAAAGTGTTAATTGTTTGATGTTTGTAGGAAAATCAGCCGAAAAAAGTAACGGTAGTAGAAGTTAAAAGAAATGGGAACGGAGGTGCATTTCATCCATTTCAAAAGAACAGTAATAATGCAAATGAAAATAATGATATTAACATTAATAATGATAACAATAAACAACCAATATCTACACCGGCGGGCTCGGCTTGCTCGAGCGCTCAGGACGCCGACATGATGCCGAGTAGTAACGGCGGCAGTAAGAAAGAAAAAGATGGACAAGGAGTTAGGAAAGCGAGGAGGTGTTGGTCTGCTGAGTTGCATAGAAAGTTCGTACATGCCCTTCAACAACTTGGTGGTTCTCATGGTAAGCCACACCAACATAATTTGCTGGAATATATATAGCGACATTTAAATTAAATGTCACTATTTTAAATTTCTAATAATATATATAGAGGATTTAGTGGCATTTATTAAACACTTTAGCAGCATAATAAAAAATCACACTAAAATTTTTTGCGATATAGGATCTAGTGATATTTCTCACAAATGCCACTAAAAACCAAATAAAATGTGGCTAAATTACTTTATAGTAAAACTTAAAATAAAAACTAATAATTATTACACAAGAATCGGTGGCATTTTTTTAATGCCACTAAATCCAATATCACAAAAAATTATATTTATTACAGTGACTTTTTTTTTTATTTTACAATGTATAAGTAAATATTACGTTTTAATTTGTTTGTTACACTATGACAACTTTCTATCAAGATGAGACGAAAATTTAATGTTTTGTAGTAGCAACTCCAAAGCAAATAAGGGAAATGATGAAAGTGGATGGACTTACCAATGATGAAGTTAAAAGCCATTTGCAGGTTTGTTAACAAGTTTTGAGTATGTTATGTGTAGACGGCTTTTTAACAAACTTATCTTGTTTTGCTTATTAAGTATCAAAAAATCTTTAACATGTTGGATGGCCCTAAACTCTGCTTGATAATAATTCTTAGATTCACTCATTTTGCATTATTTAAGAGAAAAAACTCGTACATTGTAATCAGGTCGACCTTGAGATAAGAGGCCTCGGGCGGAACTTTAATGATAGGCCCTGAGTAGTAACGGCTTGTTTGGTAGGTAGTAATAAACGGTGGTAATGGGAATGAAAAACTAGTCTAATTTTGGTTGAAAAATATCTTGGCTACCTTGATTGTTGTCTAACTTCAATCATTTCATTTTCTTCATAAAATTTATTCCAATGCATTATTGTTGGGAGAGGTGATATTAGGTGGTAATGGAAATTATTAAACAAAAAAAATAAAATTTCATACCATGAAAATAATATGAAACTTTTGATAAAATTTTACATCATAAATGGCCATAAATATACAACTATAAGTCCTTAATTATTAAATATTAAAATGTTTTTTTTTAATAAGGCCAACCCCATTGTAATTTGTAATCCAAAATGATGGAAACTAATCTTTCACATGTGATCCTTGTTTGGTTCTAAAAATATGTTCTAATCATTGCAGAAATATCGTCTCCACACAAGAAGACCAAGTTCAACCGTCCCTAACAACACCAATTCACAAGCTCCTCAATTCGTAGTAGTCGGCGGCATATGGGTTCCACCCCCCACAACCACCGCAGGAGACACCACTGCCACAATCACAACTCCTAGTAACATCTATGCCCCCATCGCAACCATGGCAACGCCACCTTCCACAATGCACCAATCATCGGCGCATAAGCAAGCAAGCCATTCAATATGTGAGGAAAGGGCAGCGAGTCATAGTGATGGAGGTGCTCATTCTAATTCTCCGGCTACATCGTCTTCTACGCATACAACCACGGCTTCTCATTCACATTAGTGTGTCTTTTCTAGTGTTAATTTTACTATAAAATTGTAGATTTTTTGTGTATGTTACACATTAGAAATTTATTAGATGTAGCTTTTTTTTATGATGAGGAAATTAAAAGGTACATAATTAAGATGTACGTTGATTTATAAAATGTGGCTTTAGATTCTTTGTACCATTTACTTTTTTTTGACTTTATCTCTTTAAATTTACTACGTTTAACGTAAAAAATTCTTATAAATAGGCAAACTCAAAGAAATAAAGTATAATAATTCCTTTGTTTTGTTTTATCCACTACACAGGAAAAAATCAAGAAATTGATATCTTTGTGTTATGAAAATAATTATGACCTTTAATAAAATAAATGTAAAAATTAATAAGATATGAATAAAGAAAAAAATATAAATTCAAATATACAATAGACGAATATATAGTTATTTGTATATCAAAATTTAATAATATAGCAAGTAAAACAATCATATAAAAAAAATATAACAAATATAATAAAACAAAATAAATTATTTATACCTCATTCAATCTAAAAGCTGAATAGCCTAGACTACAGCTCATTTTGTCTCCAATTTTGGTAGTACTTTCTTCCTTTTGTTCTAACTTCTATAGCCCATTTTAATTTGACCGGTAGAGGATTGTAGGGACAAATTTGCAGTTTTTTAGCTAGGTTATGTTAAGTTTGCGTATAATATAGCCTATTCTATCATTCTATGTATTCTTAATCTTAGGAGGTGTTTGGTACGAGAATATAAAATGTAATGGAAAGAAAAATGATAAAGAGGAGTAAGGGTAAGGGTATGGGTTGTAGTTATATGTTGTTTGGTATGAAAATCTAAGAGAAACACTTAATTGATCATAGAAAGGGAATTTATTACTTGACATAAATGGATGGTAACAAAGTAAGGGTATCCATTACCCTCAAGAAAGGGATTGGGTTAACCTAATATCATACCAAACAAATATGTGGAGTAATGGTAATTGAATCCCTTACTTAGTATTAAAAAGTTCATATCAAACACCCCCTCCCCTTAATGTCTAATAGCTTCGATTATTTCATTTTCTTCATAAAATTCAAATTTATATATTATAATTTAAACAAGTAGTATTAGATGCTAATAAAATTGTGAAAATAAAATTATTTTGTGAGTTTTTATCCTCATTAGAATAATATAGTATTTTTAACAAAAATTCATAATATAAATCATTCTCATTACGAGTTTTTAGTGAAAATTTTTTATTTTATTTTAGTACTTTCTCCGTTTCATTATACTTGTGTATATTTCACCTTTTACGTCATTCAATGCGTAATTTCGATCATTCATATCTTAAACTATGTTTAACTAAAAATTATAAAAATGTAATATTATAAAAGCATCTGATTAAATAATTCAAACAAGATCTCACTTGACTATGGTTTTTCTTAGACTTCAACCACAACATATAAAAATTTGATATTATGAAAATATCGGATTAAATAATTCAAATAATATTTGACTTAACTATAGTTTTTCTTAGACATCAACCACAACATATAAAAATAAGCTTAAAAAATGTATAATACCAATTAACGACTATTCTGAACGCAAGAAGTAATATAAAATAAAAGAATATAAAACGTGATGTGCAGAGAATCACAGCATGGACGCATACGATTAGGAGCGTTCAATGTCACGTCAAGTATACGATAAGAAGTGGACATTTTGGATTAAATTTTGAATCATTCTAGCCTGTAATAAATTGTCTGAATAGTCTTATATTTGCTTTATTTTTATTTTAAGAGTAAGGGCTATAAATTAGAATTAAGAATTCTATCTATTATTAATAATTTTAAATTTTAAGAGAATTTAATTTAAAAATTGTAAAACAATTAATATTTTATATAAAGACTTTAACTTTTCAAGGAAGAATAAATGTTAAATAATGAAATATAATTAAATTTTTATGTTTTTAAAGTAAATATAATATTAAATTATATAAATTAAATACAAGATTTTTTCTTAATTTTTTTTATTTTAATCATATTACATATTTTTTCTTTATTTCTCGTCAATATAAATATTTAACTTACTTTTTATCTTATCTAATATTTAATATTTATTTTTTGTTATCTCGATTTTTAGTTTTTCTACTAAACACGTATACAACAAATTTAATTGAATAGAAAATAAAATATTTTACTATATTTGAAAGTATTTTTTATAGATATACTCTAGTAAAAATGTGCATGAAATATTTCTTTACTATATACTCCAACAAAGTACAAATTTCTTTGGTTTGGCGGTATATTCCATGATATTTTTATATTATCTCCTAGACTCCACTCCAACTAAGAAAGATCCTATCTGTTCTTTTCGGATTTCTCCTAGTCCAGGACGTAATCACTTTACATGAATTGTAGGCAAGAAATATTGTTTCCCTTCTAAAAAATTATTTTTTATTTTTTTAATTCGTTTTATTAAATTTATCATAAATTTTTTAAAAAATTTCATTATTATAATTAATTTATATTTTCATTTTAATTACATATTTAATTAATTTATTTTTTATTTTCTACATATTTTTTTCTTTTTTATATCTAATTGAGACGATTTCCTTAAAACAGTGGGAGTAAATAACAAATCAATAATAAAATCATGCATTTATGTTATGGTTGGAAAGGTTTATTCTTTAAATTGTTTATTGATCCTTAAAGGATGAGCATTGAATTGCATTCCCAAAATATATTTATTAAAAAAAAAAAAAAAATAGTTGGAGGGTAGAGAGCAGAGACAATAGAGAATCTGGTGAATCGGCTTTTGGGAGGATCGAAAGGTTAAATGACCCTTAATGAAGTCTAAAAACCAAGATACTATTCCTATGTTTTTAGAGTCAAATGAAAGCTTTTTATGGCTTTTGGTAAACAACATCTCAGAATCTAAGGGAATATCCACATCACCTAACCTACTTCTATTTACTTAATACTATGACCTTATTTGGACTTTTTTATATTTTTAATTATTTTTTCTCTACCATTTTTATTTTTATTTATTTTATTAATTATATTATATTGATGCCTCTTTTTTAATAATAATTAGTCTCTTGAGAGATCGTCTTTATGCTTCTTATTATTAATAAATTAAGGGAAATATGTTATAGAAATTTCTTATTTTATATGTTCTCAAAATTCTTTAAATAAATTATTTAATTTTTATAAGAGCTCCTGCTTCATCAAAATTTGCTGGCCTTATATACTTCTAAGAATTGTAGTTATTATCGATTTAAAAAATAATCTTTATTTTAATACAATGACATCTTATTATAATAAGCAAGATTCTTTTTTGCCAATTGTTATTCTATGCCATACTTCTATTAGTAGTAGTTATTTAAAACTGCGAATCAACTACTCCCACTATTTATAGAAGTATTTTTAAAACAGTTACTTTTACAAGAAATGATCTTAAAATAAGAAGTTTATATTTTTATTTTCTCTTTAATTTGTATTAATTGAGTTATTTAGCCCATAAATCTAATACATTTTTTGAAAAGACCGTCTCTCACAATAATTTGTGTTTTTCAAATTTGACACATTAATAATATCGTAATCAACATAATATAAGAATAAACTAATCTCAAGCTCAACTAGTTTTTTGTGTATCAAAGCAATATAATCAACATAAAAAACATTGAGATAATTAGTTTTATTCAAAACTTGAAAATTTTATTAAATTTAACATTTTTTTTGTTAAATGGGTTATAGCTTCAAATACCCCTTCCAGATGTTCAGATGCCCCCAGACTTTTAGGTAATTATCAAATTTTTAAAATTTATCGAATTTTTAATTACTATCAGATGAGCGCCTTTGCAATGTTTGTCTTCATTTAGCACATTTTTCCTCGAATGAACATTTTGCCATCACATGTACTTATCAACTTAATTAACATTAGGCGGGTGTTGTTGTATGGGATAAAATGTTGACCCGTAAAAAAAGTTTTTCGAACAAAGGATGAAAGTAACAAAAATGCGTATGTTAATGTGGATATATGGTAATACTATGATGGATAGGATAAGAAACCAAAAGTTCAAGGAGAAGTAAGGGATTACACCTCTCCACAAAGATGTGAGAGAACAGTTTGAGATGGTTTGGGCATGTGCAGAGAAAAACACATGACGCCCCAGTAAGAAGGATCAAATGCATCAGTGGCGGGCAAGAGAAATCGAGGAAGACCTAGGAGAACGTGGGAGAAACATATTAAAAGTAACATGCATGAAAATTCACCTCTCCAAGGACGTGACCGAGGATAGGGGCAGTTGTTGGCACCTTATCCACGTCTTAGATTACTAAATCCGTCCCTTTAACCCATCGTTTGTTATTGTTCGTTGCTTTTAATTATCGTTTTTTTCCTCCTTCTTTAGTTTTATCTTTATTTTTAATTATTTGTACGTATTCTATTTATTCTATTAATTCTATTTGTAAGTTGTAGATTTCTCTCTCTTTGAAGATCTTTCTCAAACCGATGGACTCTTTGACCGCACTCTCCTCTATGGATATGAGTTGTCGTCTTTCTTCCCCCCAAACCCTAATCATAGTTTTCAATGAGCAGAATATACTAGGTATGACGATGATGATGATCAACCTAATAATAGCAAATATTTCTCAATAATTATACTCAATTGCATATTTATTATTTTAATACCTTTTAATGTTAATACACACTAAAATATGAATCAAGTTCATACAAAACTTTTTCTACAGTTAAAAGTTCAAAACGGAATAGTAAAAAATATTCAAATAATCACATTATTAATTTCTAAAAGGAAATATAAATATCAAATCATCTAAACAAAAATCTATTGAGGGATAATCTACACTATAAACTTGAATATGTATAAGAACATCTATTTTTTATTTTTTAATCGAATGTATATGAAAATCTATTGTGTAATGAATTTTGTAAATAAACATTTTCACAGCATAAAATGGTGTACACAGTGATTTACAGTATCGTCCCTTCCGGGGTTTTCCCTTTATGGTGCAGTCAGCAGTATTTTAATAACAGGATTGCTGGCTAACTTCAGATGATTTATTCTGCGGCGCCGGTATCTGTAATGGTACACCTGGGGTTGGTTCTAGCACCTTTGCGTCAGGCAATTCCTTAGATAAAAGGTTCTGCATTCAACACATCATATGTCTTCAACAAAATCACCATGAACTAACTGATTCTATCATATATTGAACCCCTAAGCCTTACCAATCTAAAAGTCTTATCTATTTATCTATCCATCTATCTATTCATTAGTTAATCTTATACATGACAAGTAGTTGAGTCATTTTGTATCATCTCACATACACCTCCACTTATTAGGTGTATCTAAAAGCTTCAATATATTGAGAAGTTGAAGCAAACCCATGTCATACTAAGGCCAAATAAACAAAAAGAAAAGAAAAGAAAAGAAAAGATGTAGTTAAATGAAAGCATCATTTTCCTTGATGTGTGGATTTGCTACGTACTCACTTTTATTTAACTTCAACATTTGAAACCACCTAACTAATAAAGTAGACATTGACTATGATATTACATGATTACATCCAGTTTTCTTCAATTGGAATTGTTTAATATAAATATAAGGAAAACCTGGTGAAGATCAAGATTAAGAGAGGAGAATAAAATATTGGTTCTTTAACAAACAGGCAAAATAGGAAAGGTGCAGTTATCATTAGATTTAGAGCACTGAAGGGCCAAAACAAGAATATGAACTTCTAACTCATCATCAGTGTATCCCGCTCATAGAAAACTATGATCAGGGTCTGGGGCGGAAAGGAAGGTGGCAACTCATACCCATAAAGGAGAGTGTGACCAAAGAGTTCCTCGACTCGAAAAAGAACCATAGATGAATCATCAAAAAAAACCTTAGTAGTCAAAAAAATGATATGTAAAAGAGCAAAAGCAAAAACAATAACTAAAGAATTTAAAAGGATAATGTTAGAGTATATGACATATTCTGCGGCGTTGTGCAGGTTGACGAACTAACTCAACTAAAAGCTTAAGCTGAAAGTTGAAGCCTCAGAATATGTCATATACTCTAATAGATAGTCTTATCAGACAGGTTGAGTTGCTTATTCATCAATGTCGGCGACAACAAAGATGGTCCTCGACTCAGGTTTCAACAATAATGTTAGCTTCTCTAATTCTATTGACTATTGCCATTCCCCACCTACTATCTTGTTTTTGTTATTGGTTTTTTTGGAATGTGTCAAACTGCATATGCTCCTCTACTTTTTCTTTCGTTTTTGAGATTGGGATCAGGATATAGCTAATCCTTGTTCATGCCTAAAGCATTTCAAATTCCATAAATGACCTTTTTCGTTACTAAGTGCATCTTTGACAGAGATTCTTTGTTCATTTATGTTTATTTTAATTGACCTTTCACAAAGATAAAGATAAGTGGATCAAAACTAATCAGAATATGTTTATGTTAGCTAATTCATATCAAACAACATCATCAGAGCCTTAATCCCAAAAGATTGGGGTCGACTACATGAACTAATATTGTAACATCCCGACCCCACTAGACAGTATGTGACTATCCATAGAGGTTGTAGGTTGGCCCCCCAAATCAACACAAGTCTTTTTACCGCACTTTGGCCTGACTCGCGCACACGCAAGAAAACTTCTATGGGTAGTCTATCAATTCTTTCAAAGCTCAACGCGGCGTATTAAAAATATATCAATTTCAATGGTCGTCTACATGGATTCTTTTTCTCCATTAACTCTAATTTTCTACCATCTCAATTTGTATATCTAGATCCTTCGTGTTCTTTGCCACAATTCCACTCATGTCTTCCAAATCATCTTGGTCTTACTCGCCCTTTTTTAAGTTTCCCGAACTCTAACTTTCTATCTCTCTTATAGGTTCGCTAATACTCATCTTTGCATGTGCTCAAACCATCTGAAACGATTTTGTTTCATCTTTTTTTCAATATTTGCAACTCTTAAACCCTTTCTTATATCTTCATTTTGAATTCCATCCCTTAAGGTAAGCCTACTCATACATTCAAGCATTCGTACTTCCGCTACTTCCATCTTTCTACTATAATCCTTTCTAAAAGTCCAACATAATAATCTATATAATAGTGTCAATCTAATGACCGTTCGATAAAACTTTCCTTTAACTTCAAGGGCACAACTCGATCACATAATATTTATATAGACGCTCTCCATTTTTGCCACCCAAACTTAATTCTATGGCTCACATCTAGGTATATATCCGCACTACTTTGAAACACGGAATCAAGGTATTTGAAACATCCACTTGAAGCGATTTCATTCTCTTCTAGCTTTATAGTATCTCTCGTTATCTCATTTGTACTAAAATTACACTCTATGTACTATGTCTTGCTCCGATATAATTTAAAACTTCGTGACTCAACTCTTATCTCCATTGTTCTGACTTACTATTTACCTCTTTGCTCTCTACTAGCAAAAGAATATCATCAAGCAACACATGCACCAAGGCACACCTCTTTGTATCAATCGAGATAATTCATAACAAAGAATACATTTATTAAAATGTGTTCCGCAACATCCCAAACTGAAAAGAATATCTCAATTGACCTATGTTTCTAATTTAATTATCTTCCGTTTTCTACATTTTCACAATATATCATTCCACAAGATAGTTGCAAATCTGTTTTTAAAATTTTGTCGATAACATCAGTTGCAACAGTTTTACAACGACTAAAACGGAAGTTATAAATATTGCAACTCATATTTTCAATTCTCACTACCTTGCGGCAGCTTTATTCATATAAACAAACTAATACTTCCTGATAATCAAATTTCTCTTGGCAGACCAAGGTTCATGCCTTCCTTAATTTTTCGTGTGTACTACTTTCTTATATTCAAAGAAACATAAAGCAACGAATGTCAATGAAAATTTTAGTTCAGATTAAGGGAACACACTAACTCTTGAGCCAATGTCATAAATAGAAATAAAATCTTCTTACTAGCAACTAAAACAGCAACACTCCAAAAATAATCAATCATAGTAAGAGGAACTGTGCAGTACCAATATCTTGAGATGCTCTAAATTAGAGAACAAAATCTGAAAAAAGCAAGAGAAAAAACCAACCTTAAAAGATTCCATGGTTCCTTCAGACGAAATCAAACTAGCAAGAAGACCTTTGCTATCAAGACCTCCATTATTCATCGGAACAACAAACCTTCCGTTATAACAAATGAATGTCAATGCATAAATCAGTAAATTTATCACAATGATGGAAAGAATCAGGGGTTGGTGGGGGGGGGGGCGCCAAATTGTCGATATACTAGCAAATTAGTTATTATATAAAAACTAGTTAAATTATGAAAAATCATATAGACTGAAATGAATTTAAATCATAGTAAAAATATTTTTTAACAAATGGAGTTGAATTTTCCCGATAATTACCCCCATTGAAAAACAAGTAAGTGTTTTTGACTCCATATATTTACCTACTAAGTCTCTTAAAAAAACTGAAATTATGATAGATATGACATTATAATATAAATTTATTAGTCTATTAAAAAATAATAGTTCAAATTTGGGTTTGATCCTTTAAGCTTAGATTACAAATATGTTACCCCAACCATTGAGCTATAGTAATTTTTTTTATATTTATGCACTCTTTAAATTATATATCATATTAGTAAAGGGGGCAAAGCCAAAATTACAAAGGATCGCATTTCCGGCAAGGGGGGCCGGGGTCGCTTCGCCAATGGAAAGAATAGTTAGAATGAATACATACTTGGCACACAATAACTTTGCAAGTTTGACTGCATCTTCTTGCCCAGAAACTAGTGTAAAATTTGGCAGAAGCTGCTTTATGACTGGTGTGATGACAATGTCTGCACGCACCTCCTCCAGTGACGCCTCATTGTAGACACAATGAGGTTCATAGTAAAGGGTCAGTTTAGTTTGAGAAGAAGATATAACATACCTGCCAGATATTTGTAAAGTTAACGAAAGGTACAGATTCTAAAATGGAATCCCCAAAGAACAAAAGCAAGAATTGGCCTTTAAAGGATAAAGTGTTGCAAAGATACCCATTCTCGGGTCGCTGCCAAGGTGGACCAAGAACAGGCCCTGCAGTGGTACTTATTGTAACTTTTGATCCATTTATTCCCTCAATACTGGTGCTCTGACCAGGTTCGAGATATGTTACCTGGAAAAAAGAAAAAAGAAAAAAGAAAAGGCGTTGAGGAGAGTTTAATCTTGAATGTAGTATAGACTAGTAGTGAAAGAATTTATCTCGATAAGATGTCATGTCACAACACTGAAATAATTTATGAAACACTGAATTGAATAGTGTTTCTTTGCTTATGAGATTGTAAGAAATATTAAATGATGCCAAATAAAAACAAAGTTTATGAAGTCATCAGTCAAGATAAAGATTTATTAAGCATTCTCAAATGAACATCTCTTTCATTAGTTGCAGAATCACACGGCGTGTTTTAGCATGTATAACTATACCAATGTTAAAAAAATTGCTATTTTCCGCAATCTATCCATCCCCATCCTTTTCTTCTTCTTCGTTTTTGCTAAACACAACCTCCCCAAAAATAATTTTAAAAAATCCTATAATAATCTTTTTCTGACATAATGAGGGAGTGTTGCCAAACAAGATTTCTCTCAACATCACCCTACATGCATTTCCTACATTAGCATAGTCTTTCAATAATCATAATATCTCCATCACAGGAGTACTTCTTCCTATAGACGTTAAACACAAAAGAAATCACATATCCAACGACAGCTCATATATTCATGCTTTTATTGGGCATGAAGAGTAGGATTCCTTTACTAGAAAAAAATCGGAATATGACTTGTAGTCTGTATCAGTCCTGCTCCACAACTTAGTTCAAGAATTAATCAACAATTGTTGTATAACAAACATCAAACATGTGTGCAAGATAACTTCCATGATATCACAGTCCCAAACCCCGTGTACACGGGAGTCACTTGGCATGTTGTGGTATAACCTTCCTCCAACACATGTCAACAAGTTTAAGAGCCATGATACCACTTCCCCAAACCTCGACTAGGCGAGAGCCGTTTAGCATGCTGTATAACCTATGATGTGTTTATCTTTATAACTGCAAGAGCACGTTATAGTTGTATACTTGTAGCCTATGGGTTGATCACGCAGAGGATGAAAAATAAGTATTAGTGATCTTTAGATATTGAAAGCTACGCTATCAACTAAAATGATAAGTATGTCTAATAACTATTCCATCAAGCAATGACAAAATATATGAATAAATGCCTAGGGTATAAATCATCCCAATTAGCATGCATAATTCGTTCACTATTCCGAGCAAAGTCAATTATATTAAGATGATAAGTATGATAAGTGTGTCTAATAACTAATTCATCAAGCAATTTTGGTGATGGAGATTTTCGCAATTTTAGAAGGTGCTATGTGGTTCCTTATTGGTTTATTTCTTTCCCCTACTAGAAATCCTCTCTCACATATCTCATCATTAGGGGTGGAGAAATCATGAGGCATCACCACTAATTGCTACATTTATAGAGCTTAGAATGGGGAAGATCATCAAAGGCATCCAATTTCTTTCTAATTTATCTTTTACTTCAAACTTACATTGCAATTTCAATTCAAACACTATCAGTAATCAAGGATTGTATTTGGGTTTATTGATGATCAATTGATGCTTGTATTTTGGATATTAATTCAATCAAATTATTGAAGAATTTCCTCAAACACATGGTGTGCAATTTGGCTATCATCGTAGTGTTGTTAAGTTGAGGGCGAGAGTCAATATCCATCGATAATCCATGCTTAGAAGTCATTGCATCTCCATGAGAATAGGTAGAGGTTGTTTTGGAATTGATGAGTGTGTGCTCCATGTCAAAAGTTGTGTAGGGGCAGACCCAGGGTTTGAAAGAAGGAGTTACGTAACTTAATCTTCTATAGCCTAACACAACAAAAAAATTTTAATGTATATATAAATTTTCAAAGTGATTCTTAAGAATTTGTATTGCACTTGGCACATGCTTTAAGTGTGTTGCTTGATTGAAAGATCTAATTAATCAACAAAAATTCAGGTCAAAGTCACGATTGCAATTTCTGCAATTTATGCAGTCTAGATCTCCAGATATCTTATTGTGTTGCTTGATTGAAAGAACTAATTAATCAACAAAGATTCAGGTCCTTATTGTGTTGCTTGATACATACTTGGAGAAAGCTTAGTTTTTCCAGCAATTTCTGCAGTCTAGATCTCCTGATATCTTCTCCAATCTCCAAATAATTCCCATAATGACCAACAATGAGAAGCTACATTGCATAGTAGTTGGGCAGCATGATGCAACTAAGCCAGTGATATTTGAAGCCTATAACTACTTAAAAACAATTCTAAATTTCTAACCTCGCAATGGCAGGGCATAGCTCAAAAGGTATAGGCAGACGATAATCTAGAGAGTAGCTTTTAAAAGTTTGTAATAGTGAACTCAACCCTATCAAAGAAGTAGACACATGAACACAAAAATTTCTAAAAGTTTACTTGCAATTCTTTCATCTCTGCATCTTTTCTTTTCTTTTTTCGGTACTAAAAATGACAACAGCAGCATCCACTAAAGATGAAAAGCAAGGAATTACCAAGCTTGTCATAGGAGACAACTTCAGAATGCACTGACATAACTAACATGCCAACTCTACATTTCAAGGTAACAAAATGCACACTTATAAGGAAACCTAGAAAGATCAATTATCACCTCTTCAACAAACATATCCAAAGATATAAAATAGAATCACCAAATGAATCAAGCATATGCTTAAATAACTTTCATTCCATTTGACTAGAAATCATGATTGCTCTGCTAGCTAATTTCAAATCATGTTTCACATTTTGATTTTCGGATAGAATCAATCTATTACTAGAGTATAAATACATAGCTATATATCGAGTGTAGGTGCATAGCTCATCATGTTAAATGACAATATGAAGAACTAAAATCTTAGATGAAAGATTCTAGTCAATGAAATCGTGCAAGCATACACATATCTTTGCTGAAGCAGGAAAGACCATGATTTAAAGAACTCACATTGCTGAAAAGAGAATCCAGATTTGTTTGGGCATTAGGAGTTGCTATCACTTTCAAGTTAGGAAACTTAGCTGAAAGTGGCTTCAAGGTCTTTAAATGGCAATGATCATCCAAGCTCTGTGTGATTAGCAGACAGTCCACTTCAGGAAGATCACTAAGCTACCAAACAACATTTTAAGTTCAGTAAACAACTAAAAAAGGGTGGCAGGGCAGGGTAAACAACAAAATCCAGCTTTAAAGTCGATCAAATTTGTCAGGTTAAAAAAAATCTGACAGAACCTGAAAATTCTTCAAGAACTTCTTTGCAGCATCATATAGCCATGGAATGCCAAAATCCAAATTACCCACCAAAATTGGATCAACCAATAGCTTCATACCACCTACTTCCCACAACCAACTATTACCCTGCAGATCAACATTTTCCAGTGAAAAATTCAGACGCTTGAGCAAAATATAAAATGAGAACAAAATATCTAAATCAAACCATACAGGAACAATACAACATTTCATTACCCCAAGTGGCACCCACCTAGGGTGCGGTTGGGGGCGTCGGATGTACGCAATATTATCCCTGTTAGTGATAACACTAACAAAAAGGTTGTTTATGATTAACCCTTGGTAGCAAATGACATGTGCAACTTCACATAAATGAGAATTAAACATAATTTAATAAGTCATTTGACTGTAGTCTATTATAATTCGAAATAAAAGAACTATAAATTTTTGGCTAATCGAAATAAGGACACTTAAATCAAACTATACATACACTAATTTATTCATGAAGGACCTTAGGCTCTATCGTAAAAGAAAAGTAAATGTGGATGTTCAACTATACTAAGTAATGATTTTGTTTTACATTATGAAATGTTCTGATGTGTAGAAAAATTCAATTTCATAGGAAATACAAAAAAAATGTTTGTTAATACATGTTAAAAAAGTGAAAGGTTGGAACATTGAGAAACTTATAAGAATAATAGGTATGCCGAGATGATCACACATGAATGAAGTAAACAATTGCAATTTGCCGAAGCATATTGTCATGAATGATAAAATTCACTCACGAACGGTGAGAGCAATAACCGCAATTGACAAGGAATGACAAATTCACTCATGAATGACATATCTTACAAATATGTTATCTGTACTACTTTTTTCGTGCTACCACCACTAAATTTTGATATCCACATCCTATACAATGGCTACGCTATAAATCTATGCGCATAGTGTAAATTTGTGGGAACAGTACGGTAATGCAGATACCGTAACGCTTAATTATTGATTGAAACCATAAGATATTCCTTCATACAGCCCAAAACGGTTTTTTTAATATCTTTACAACACATGAAATATTGGTTTGTTTATTAAACCTTTACAATGTGACCTATGCGATGCGATGTGACCTTTTTACACTCTATACCTAAGCCCGACACTCACTAACACTCATACCCAGCCTAGTCAACACCACAAAGGTTTACTGCTGGCATTACACACAGGTCAAGAGATATGAACAATTGGAAAAAAAAGAACATAAGGAGATGATCACTTAATTTATTTTTAGTTGTAGATTACATTAGATAGAACCAAATGAATTATAATCTTTTTCACCAAAAAAACCTCTCGTGTTCTTGTAATAAAGGGAACTAAGTAGAATATACTACATGTGGATACGAAAAAAAAAACTCTCGTGTTCTGATAATAAAGGGAACTGAGTAGAATATACTACATGTGGAATGTTCTGGTTAGTGAGTAAATTTCTTTCTCCATTTGTTAGCAATTAGATGTTGCCAAGAAATAAACTAGAGGTTACTACATATTATCAAGCAAACACTATGTCTCTAATTTCAAGGAAGTTCATCTTCTCATACTTTTTTTTTTTGTCAACCAGACAACCACCAAAACGAGAATAGTTTGATAAGTAAATAAACAAGGACAATTGTGAAGAATATCCCATTAATGTAACAACTAGAAATACTTATTAAATTTTATTCTTATATAGATTCTAGGAAATCAAAAAAACTCAAACATACAGTGAATATTTAATTGGTAAACATTTAAACCGACTAATGAATAGTAAGTCTCTCATAGTAATCAAAAAGTACAAAGATGCCTTAGTGAAAATCCCTACAAATATATAGTTCCTTTCGAGTGTTTCGCATACATCCTATGACAAAATCATTTTTAGATTAACCAAAACACTAAAACGAGTCTAATCTACTATGAGGACTACTGCCATTACAAACATTGAAACGATTGAATTTATTCTGATAGCAAAAGAAAATTTATACTTGTGTTAGGATGAGAGTGCTAGTCCTAAAAACTAAAATTTTTAAACATATAGGTGGTTAGGAGTGCCTGCACATTAATGTGCACATCAAAATCAGCAAAAATTGCAATTGGTCCATTGTTTTGTAGGAAATGAGGTTTTTTGTGAAGTGTTCAATTCTAGTAATTGTAAGACATCACTTCAATTTTCAAATATTTTCTTCCAAAATCAACTGAATTGTTGTATTCCATATGAGCTACCTTTGTCCTAAGGAAACAACATCAAGTGATTAGTAACATACTTCTATAATGAACGCTCATAAAGATTAGTAACATACTTCTATAATGAACAAAATATTTTAAATGTATGGTAAGTCTCAACTCACATTATTTATATCCAGAAACATGCTTGTACACCCCTAAATGCCTCCTTTGAATGACACTAGAAATTTCAAATCAAAAACACATGTTTGGAGATGTCATACCATTCAATTTTCATTGGGATGTTGCTTTCTTGACAATAGTATTTCTTTATCTTTTCTTATTGGTAATGACATTAATTTCATCCTTAATCTTGCTTTTACGGTCTCAATTTACCCCATGTATGCAATAACAGCACCAATGGATAGGGAAGGAAAATTCGGCAGGCCAGATGCCATATTCCTCCCTATATCCATACCCACCAAATTTTTTCATACCAACCACCTACTCATCATAGGCGGATAAAATTTTCATACACCAACGGTCTACATGGGTATGTAGACAAAATCATCCCCACCACCTACCATTCAATTGGGTATATGACTATATGTTATGTTGAACCGGACTTATTGTGAATACAAGCAAATAATGGGGAAAACACGAGGTGCACACACTTCATAAGCCAAGGAGATATCATCTTAAACCAAATAGCAATAGGAGTAGAGGTGTTCATTCGTGCCATCGGATCGATTTCGGGTCATGTGATTCGGGTTGGTTTAAAATCGGGTCTTGTGTCCACATTGATTTTTATACAATTGTAAATTCATTTTAAAGTTGGGTCAAGTCGGTTTCGATTACAATGTCAAGTTCGTTTTGAACAACTCTAAATCGGAGGAAGGACTCCCATGACTTATATCTTTAATTCACTCATCGATGAGGGATAAAGTCCATCCCAACAGTATATCCATCAGGTTATATCAATCATGATTTTATTCCCTTTAGACATGGCTAAAATAGGGAAAAGTTTCCAAAAAATAGAAATAAAAGTAAAAGGAAATGAATCCAAAACACTCACCTCAAGATAAGTGAGTTTGAACCCATTAGCAAGTGAAGGCGAAGACAAAGACCCAGTTGAGCTTTCTTCAGAAACAAGAGCAGAAACAGCCGTCCTCAACCTGTTTTCAACCAAAACTAAATAACTCAAAGCTATAACAACTACACAATGAAAGAACATGTTAAGATAACTACCTGTAAGAAGACGGATTGAACAATGACTTACTGGAGTAGTTGCATTTTGAAGATGATGATAATGGTTGTGTGGAGGGTATGAAGGAAGACAAGCAGAGGGAAATTTGCTTAGGAGTTTTATAGGGTTTATAATGATAATGGTAATTGGGGTAAGGAATGAAATTACATCGAAGAGCAACCATGACTGATCACTTTTTGCAGTGCGTTAAAACACAGGGTAGAAGGGATTGTATTTGTGTAGAAAATTGAAGAAATGGAAGACAGGGAAGCAATGGAGTTTTCAATTTTCAAGCTAAAATGCAGAAAAAAATAAAGCGTGGTGCACAAAGAGCCACTTGGCAAATTAGGGAGGAAACTTTTTGAATTTTTTCTTGTAAATAAAATAAAAATATAAAATAGGGCAATTGTTAAGTCTCACGGTGTAGTAAGAGTACACTATAAAACAAGGTAACCCAATGATATGAAAAATTATCTAGAATAATTTAAATTTTTATAATTTAAAATTTTTATAATTTTTCTATAATAATTTTATTTATTAATTAATTATGAATAATTTTAATTTTAGAAGGTATTTGTCTTGGTAAATTCGAATAATTGAATGATTTGCTATAGTAGTGATTTATCAAAAAATTATACTGAAAATTAATGTAAAACTGGAGAAAAATTTTGAAAATTTACATAAAAAATTATAAACAACAAAAAAATTTAGAAAAGAATTTTAACATTTTTTTCGACATTTTATTTTAATTTATCCTTTGCTTTAAAAAAATAGAACTTATTATAGCAAGTCATCTGGTTACCGGGTTTACTCTAGTAAAATACATCCTAAAATTTGTATTATTCATAGTTAATCAATAGGTGAGATTATTGTAAGAAAATCATGAAAATGTTGAATTATTTTAGGTAATTAAAATTTAAAAGTGATTAATTTACTATTTAGAGTATAGTGTAGAAAGATTACGGTATAACTAGGTGATTAATTTCAAGTTTTACGCTATAGTAGGTAGGTAATAGAATTTTTATTTTTTTTAAATAAGGTAGGTAATAGAATTAATACTTATATAATTAAAAGTTTAGTATATATTCTAATTTACAATTTAAATTTGATTTTATCGTTGATAATGAACTTTTTCAGGGGCTTCAACTACCATATTTTCATATACGAGCTAAGTTTGATTCTTAGTTAATTTTTATTCTGTTAAACTATTCTTAATCAAGAAAAGAATACTAACGAAGATTCAAATAACTTCCATGAAGCATAAATTTTCAGGAGAATCAAAAAAGGCAACCAAACAACTAATTATTTATTCTAAGGGGATGTTTGGCATGTGGGATTATAGGATGGGAATGGAAATTTAGTTCCCAAATTTCATAAAATTTCATGTTTGGTAAATGGGCTTGGGATTAGAAATAGGGATTGAAAATGAGATTATTTCCCATGCAGGTGCTTTCTTGAGAGATCGTCTTTTGTAAAGGCAACTCTCAAAAGTCTAACCTAAATCTAATTTATATTAATTTTTTTAAAAAATTGCTACTGAAATTAAAGAGCGGGTGTCAAGTGGAATGTGAAAAGTCATAATATATTTGGGGTTATAAAAACATTTATTTGAAGTTATAACATATTACATTTGGTGTTATACCAACAATATTTAAGGGTTATAACATAATTTATTTGGGGTTATAACATTATATATTTGAAGTTATAACCCCCAAATATATGCTAGTATATCACCAAATGTATTATATTATAACCTCAAATATATTATGTGACTTTTCACATTCCACTTAACACACGTGCTTTAATTTCAACAACAATTTTTTTTAAAATTAACATAGATTAAATTTGGGCTGGATTTTTGAGAGCTATTTTTATAAAAAACGGTCTCAATTAAGAATGTGTGTTCCTTATGAATTCCCAAGGTTTCAATACCAAAAGGGGACAAAAGGGTGGGAATGAAAATTGGGTTTTAGGTCTTAATTATAAAATTTCACATGTTTTTTTTTTAATGAGGTAAAATTACAAATTAATATTTTATTTTCAATATAAATTCATAATTCTCAACTTTTTCCAATATCATACCAAACAAGAAAATAAAAATATATTATACAAATTCTCAACAATTAAATTTTAATTTTACACGATTAAATTTTAATTTTACATTCTTATTCTCAAATTCCCATTCCTCTTAAGCAATGCCAAGGGAAAAGAGGATAAGAAGGTGTTCTCTTCAACTTATTTTTTTGACTTATTACTTATTCTTATTGGAATCATATCAGATCAGATCAGATCAGATTAGAAAGTTTCAGATCAGACCAGACCAGATCAGACAAAACCAGACCAGATCAGATCAGACTAGACCAAATCAGACCAGATCAGATCAGATCAAACCATACCATTATTATTATTATTATTATTATTATTATTATTATTATTATTATTATTATTATTATTGTTATTATTATTATTATTATTATTATTATTATTATTATTAGTATTATTATTATTATTATATTATTATTATTATTATTATTATTATTATTATTATTATATTATTATTATTATTATTATTATTATTATTATTATATTATTATTATTATTATTATTATTATTATTATTATATTATTATTATTATTATTATTATTATTATTATTATTATTATCATTATTATTATTATTATTATTATTATTATTATTATTATTATTATTATTATTATTATTAATCATTATAACTATGTAGTATGTAATATTAATAATAAGACATAATAATAATAATAAATAATAATAATAATAATTATAATAATAATAATAATAATAATAATAATAATAATAATAATAATTATTATTATTATTATTATTATTATTATTATTATAATAATAATAATAATAATAATAATAATAATAATAATTATTATTATTATTATAACTATTCAGATCAGATCAGAAAGTTTCAGATCAGACCAGACCAGACCAGATCAGATCAGATTAGAAAGATTCAGATCAGATCAGACTGAATCAGACCAAATCAGACTAGATCAGATCAGATCAGATCAGACCTTAGTAAATTCAGATCAGATCCAATCAGATCAGACGAAGAGAACATGTCTTAATTGTCCTAATGGAGTTTGCTAAGTAGGAGACACAATGGAAAAAAACTAAAAAGAAAAAAGCATAAGGAAAATTGGTGAGAGGCTCAACTTCACACACGAGCACTGCACTCCCATCACAATTTACAAACAATCTTCGACAGCCCCATAGGCCATCGGTGTATCTATGAGATTCACATTTCAAACCCACAGAAGTAGTATTAGTAAGTAGTAACACAAACCAAAGCATCGTTAATGGAAACTGCAATCATTTCTAGATTATCTCTCTCCCCCAACCAATACCATGTTATTAACCCTAAATCAGGTACTTTCCCCCCCTTTTTTTCTCTTATTTGTTCCTCCAGTTATTGATCTTTTAATTTCGCATTCTTTCTGACATATGAGTTGATTTTTCAATTTTTTTTTGATGGAATTGTATGTTTGACTTTGTTTGGGCAGTTATTGTTCTGTGTTTGATTCTCTGTTTGCCATAATAGATTCTTATTCCTTCTTCGTGTAGATTTTGTTGTTGACGATTCTTACATTTGAGGGTTTATTTTATTGTGGAATTTGATGTTTATTTCCATTCAATTGGTTTCAACTTCGTCAATTTGTCGACTTTTCTGGGTCCTGTGAGCTCTACCTCTTTTTTCTCTGTTCCAAGTTGTGGTGAACAAATACTTGGCACTCTTAATAGCAAGAATTTGTGTTTTTTATTTATTTCCCTGGCATTACAATATTTTTTGCATTGCCCTGATTCTTGTATTTTAGGGAAAATATAGTTCCCTGAATAACCTCACGTGATAGCCGTAGATAGATTGGAAATTAATCTTTATGTTTTATTTATACGGCTATTGGAATACTATGTGATCAAGGTGTGCCCTTAAAAGTCAACAAAAAAAGTGTGCCCTTAAAGTTAAAGTACAAATCTTATCGAACCGTCATTAGACCGACGCTACTATATGGATTAGAATGTTTGACTTTTAGAAAGGATTATATTAGAAAGATGGGAATAGCAAAAATGCAAATGTTTCGATGAATGGGAGGGCATGTCTTGTGTAATAGAAGTCGTAACGAAGATATAAGGGATTTAGGAGTTGCAAATATTGAGAAAAAGATGAAAGATAATTGTTTAAGTTGTTTTGAGCATGTGCAAAAACCTGTATTAGCGAACCATTAAGAAAGATAGAAAGTTTGAGCTCTGGGGACTTAAAAAGAGGGTGAAGAAGACCAAAGATAACTTGGAGGACAAATTTGGAAAAGGATAAGAATGATCTAGACTTATAGATTGAGATGTTAGAAAATCAAAATGTATGGAAAAGAAGAATTCATGTGGATGACTATTGCAACTAATATATTTGTCATGTAGCCGACCTCAATCTTGTAGTATTAAGGCTCCGGCATTATTGTTGTTGTCACAATTTATATACATTTGTACTTCACTTGGAAAACCACCCAAACAAATGTATGGTTCAATTCATCTTATCAAAGGTTGGATAGAAATGAAAAAAGAGCATTTGGAATTTTAACTTTTATATGGAAGTATGCAACAATTAAGCCATACAATCTAAAGCTCAGGATACAGTGCTAATCCTGAAATTCTTGTTTGAAAATTTGGAGGTACTATCAATTTACCTCTTAGGTCCTCTGTTCTTTTTAAACCATACCATTTCTTGTGGGGTTGCGGAAAAAAAGGATTGAGGATAGTGTTTTTAACGGGGTTGGCCATGTGACAAGGTAGGATGGTGATAGGAATTTTCTTTTTGGATAGAAAAACCTAGCTGAATAGGAGAAAAGCACAATCATGTAGAAAACTTTTCAAAGAGAATATTGTACACTTGAAAAATAAGCATGAGAAGTACATACATTTTACTTGAAGGTAAATCAAAAGATAATTTTAAGTCAGATTTTTTTTTCTGTCGTACTGATGCAGATAGTGATCTTTTATGCTTTTGTCTGGTTGTTCCACTTCCCAAAGAGTGTGTTTATAGGAATGGTCTGTTTGATAATTTATTTTCTCTAATCTGTTTGACATTTTGTTCAGTGATTCTAAATTGAATGATATAGATTACTGTCTTGCGTAGTTGCTTAAGTATGCATATACTCTTCATTGTTTGTTCTTTTGGACCTTTATAAATGTTGGTTAGCATCTCTCATAGGAGTTGTAAACTGTGGCTTATCTAAAGAAATGCTTTCATAATTACTGGAATGATCTTTCTGGATTTATGCCCAGGGGATAAGCATTATTTTTGTAGAGGATTGTGCAACCATCGTGGCTTGCTTTTGCCAGTGTCAGCTACTGGATCTAGGGGAGGAGTATTAGAGAGACCCATAATAGAGAAAACCAATCCTGGCCGTGAATCTGAATTTGATCTGAGGTGCTGATACTGATTAACTTTCCTTGTATGTTTGAAAATTCTAGACATGCTTCTATGACTGAAATGGAGTTTATCTGCAAGTTTCACATTTAAAATTGGTATTAATTGGAACGCATATATATATATATATATATATATATATATATATATATATATATATATATATATATATATATATATATATAGAAGTGGGATAGCTGAACCATCAAAATCTTGGCTGGTGATATTTGCAACACTTTAGTTGGACACAATTTGCAATTTGATTGGTAGTGCTATCTTTGTCTAACTATAACTAAGAACAAGCAATATGCATTGATGGTTGAAAAGTATTCTCATCTAGGCGGAGGGAGTGCATTGTCTTCTGCATTTAGGTGATTTTTGGTGTTTCAAATGTTCTTATGGACTTGTATGAAGCATATATTTCATTTTAAATACATTACTTTAGTGCTTAAGTTACACTTTTTTTTGGGTTGGGTGGGTTCTAAAGCATGAACATTTAAATCCCTTTGATACATGACAAGGGTACATTTTCCAATATGTTGTTTTTGAGATATATCGATGCAAGTGTTCTATAGAGAGGGCTCGATGTTCAAAATCTTTAAATGTGATATTGAACTTAAGTCAACTCGGGGGAAAATATATCATATGTTGTGATAAATAATTTGATATTTGAATGATTTATTCAGAGGAAAATGATTGAACTTTAAATATGTGGAGAGGCTGCTTATGAATGTTTAGATGCAGATTTTACAATGTTTTGTCGCCACTTGAGTTTATAGAAAGATGAGATCATGAAGAATAAAATTTGGGGTTTTGACTGCAAGGAAACAATGAATCACTTTGTGAACTTTTCATGCTATCATTGAATGAATAATGATCACTTTGTATGATTATAGTGAGAATGGTTAAATATAAGTCATTGAATCACATCACAAAATTTATTTAGACTAGTAAATGAGACGTTACATATGCGTAAGTAGAGGAAGCATCAACAATATTTGGGAGGGTTCGCTAGATCTATAGTATTCGAACGCGAAAACGGCCGGTTGGGAAGTCTTAAAGTAGATTTTAGAGTATTCATAGAGGTTTGGATATGGAATAAGAAATGAGTTCAATAGTTTATCTTTAAGTTTGCATAAGTATGTGATTTGTAGGTACTTAACACGTTTTTAATAAAGCTTGTAAACCATTTGATGTCTTTTACATAAGAGAGTGATTGGTCTGAGAAAAAGCACCAACATTTTCGAAAACTAATTTGTTAATATGCTAGGACGAGTTATCGTGAATTGATGCGGCAGCAATTTAAGTAGTAGAAAGTAAAAAAAGAATGTATACATGTGTTTTTAATTCATTTGAAGAGAGCGCATGGCTAATCACCAATAAAAAGTACGTTGGTAGGTAGTTACAAAGAAAGATATGTCACTTAAGTGTATTAGTATAGTCCAAGATATTTATGAGGAAATACTAATCAACGTTAGGACGTGCAAACTGGTGACTTAATTTTTTCACTCACGATTGTTGTTTAATTTTTAGTGATCCTAGATGAGATAATGAGAACATTTAGGGAGAAATTTCATGATGCATGTTGTTTATGAATGACATTTTATTAGTGGATGAAACTATATAAGCTGTTAATAATAGGCTAGTGATTTGGAGACGTACATTATGGCCAAAAGGGTTTAAATTAAGTTGAAATAAGGAAAAGTACATGGAATATTATTTTGGCTGGAATAGTCATTGCAAAGGTATTGTAAAGTTAAATACAAAAAATTGCATTTTAAGTTTCAAGTACCATGGATAAACTTTTCACCAAAATGGAGATATCGATCAAGATGTATAGCATAGAATTCAAGGTGGCTCAATGGAAAATTGTACGTGAATATTATGAGATCGAGGTGTACTGATATGGTTTAAGGGAAAATTTTATAGGATTTTCATTAGACATTACTAGGTCACGAGGATGTTGTGCTTTCGAAAGAGATATTGTAGGATGATATGAGTAGCTAAGATGTGTATTTTAATGGAGGTACTCTAAAAGATAGGATTCAATATTGAGATTTAAGACCGAGTTTAGAGTTGTAAATATTGAAGACAAAATAGAAGAAAGTTGTTTACGTTAATTTTCAAAAAAGGCTAGGCCGAAAATTATCCCAGTTAGACAATTAAAAAGTTGAAACTTGTAGGAGTTTAGAAGAAGAGGTAGTCTAAATAACATGATCGAAGAATGTAATGAAGAATATAAGAATGAATGAAGAAGATAAAGATATGTGATAATGATTGAAATTGATTTTATTAGTTTGTAGATGAGTATAACATAGGCTAAATGAAGTATAATTTTTGTTACTAACCATCTCTCAATTTCATCTTTTTTGGTTCATGTAGCCAACCTCATATACTTGTAGGGCTTTGGCATCATTGTAATAAATGGGACAATACAAATCTTGAGTGAATATGTTGTGTGGGACCAAGTAAATTATATATGGTCTTCTAAGTTTGTGTAACTATGTTTGAAATGTAAGATATTCTTTCTTTTCTTTCAATAGTAATTTTTTTGGTGTCATCATGGTGCTTTTTCGTTTAAATTTTTTACATCTTGCGTTAGTAGTGGATTACAATATGTCATAAGGATGCGGCGTAAAAACGGTTTTTAGCATTCTCATTAGTGTTCTTGCATTATGGGGAAATAGCTTAATTGGGAGTGTTTGTGTGGATATAGTTATGTTAAGATATTCTTAAGGATACTAATAGATTTGCTCTTTACTTTTTGCCTTCTTCTAGGTGGTCAATTGAATGTTGTTTCCCTACTCGGTCCTCAACATGTGTTTGCATTGGTTTTCACTTCATCATTCATATCCTTAGTTTTGTTGATATACTTGAACAAAGCACAACCTACCATAGCACTTTTTCATATGTTGTCTTTAAGTTTACAAAGATCACGTGCAAGTCTATTTTCCTTGCTTTGTAATTCTTCATCAATTGTCTTGTAAGATGAATGACTTTGGTGCTAGACCGCTATAGTGTAAAACCATTTTATAGTGTAAAACCAAAATGGTTTTATAATACTCTTGTACATCCCTATAGTTGAATTTCTGTCACGGTATCGCCCCTTGCAAGAAGTTCATTGTATGACTCATAAATTCCATCCCTTGATAATTTGAGTAGTGTTGTGCATCCCTTTTGTACTTATGAACAGGGATTATGGTCTCTGAACAATAAGATGCTTGAACAATATGATGGGTTTATTTTTTATGGTTAAGTAAACTATGGAATGCTCTTCCCTCTGAACAATATGATGTGCCATATGTATTTGCAACTTCCGAGTCTGAACAATAAGATGCTTCTGTCGCTGTTTATCACAATTTAATACCATATTCTTCTTTGGTTGTAGGAAATCAAGGAAAATAGCTCCCCCATATCGTGTAATACTGCACAATGATAACTTCAACAAAAGGGAATACGTTGTACAAGTCCTGATGAAGGTTATACCCGGCATGACAGTCGACAATGCAGTAAATATCATGCAAGAGGCACATTACAACGGTTTGTCAGTGGTGATAATATGTGCTCAGGCTGATGCTGAAGAACACTGTATGCAATTGAGAAGCAATGGGCTTCTGAGCTCAATTGAACCCGCCAGCGGTGGATGCTGAGAGTGAGAAGAGATGCCTTATGGTTACGGAAAGCCCAACGTATTTGTCGATGTTTCATATAAAATATATCTACATTTGTATATATTTGTTCCAGTGACCAATACCCCCGTCAACCATGGTTCTGTTATCAACTATATGGAGTTTGCAATAGCTAATAATGCTATTACTACTTGAACATCTTGGATTGAAATGCTATTGTGATCCCTCAATGCTTCTATTATCTAGTTCTATGATCCTCAAGTTACCAAATATTTGGTTGTCAATGGATTGGAAAGACATTGAAAGCATTCTTTCCTTTGCCTCAATTTTCATACTTTATAACAACCTTTTATTTTTAAGACATTTTCATACTTTATAACAACCTTTTATTTTTAAGACTCTAATTGTTAAATGGCGAGTGGAGTTGGTCAAAAGGGTAGTGCCGAGCCAGGTTGGGACATGGTATCGATGATTTGAATGAATTAAACCATTATTTTAGTACATCTCATTTTGTATCAATTCTCGAAACTGAAATATTATCAACATAATCCAGGATACCATACATTCAAATTTGCTACTTCTTCATATTCAGAACTATAACAGCTCTTTTTATTACAAATGAAACAATAAACAAGTTGAATTATTTGTGCAGCCATGTCCATAAGTTCATTTAATTCGAGCAACTTGCCCCAGTAAGATTAACTTGGGTCTATGATGTTTCATACAGAATAAGTTGACATTAGCGCAATTCTAGGACATAAGAATGTGTAAAATCTAAAAATGCAGTTCTTTACTAAATAACATCCAGCAAAAATGTGTTGCAAAAACTTCACAAATATAGCTGCCAAGCAGCAAGTAGCTTCTTGTCATTTAACAAGAGTCTTCTTGCTCCCCTGAATTTCTATCATTTCCCTTAAATCTGAATAGAATGCAGCAATGTTATTGTTGGATCAGTTTTAAGCTTCCGCCAACCACCTGTCGCTATATCAAGAAATATGTATAGGCACTTACGATTAAATACTAATTCAAACCAGAATAAAACACACAAGATTAAGTTTTAAATTTCTTTTCGTAGGTGATTTTTCCAATGGCACGCTAGTCTGAGACAAACACGAAGAATACATTGAACAAGCAAAGCTCATAATGCAACGGCATTAGTAGAGTTTGACAAGTTTGCATGTTATATAGGCTGGCTCAGTGTAACATAATTTGTCAGCTAATTTGCTCTATGAATTCGTGATTTGCTCAAATTTGCCCAAGAATAGCCCAAAACCAATCATAATTCATTATTTTCGATTCACGTTTGTGAGGAGATTAGCGAATCATGTGATGTGACATTTGGCTCTGGCTTATGAGAATGCCCTGTTTTTAGTTAGTTCTAAGCCATTTCTAAAATGTTAGGAACATCATAAAGATAAGTTTTACAAACCTTGAGAGAATTTTTATAGCAGATTAGTTGACAGGAGAAAGGAAGGACTGAATCCCAAAAATAATAAAAAGAACCCCACCAAAAAGGGCAACCTGCAAGCACAAAGCAATGAATTGTCAAAACAGGAGGTACAGAAAAACAGCATCGGAGCATAGGACACGCTTGAAGGGTTGAACCCATTACCATTTTCTCGGATATTTGAGATGCCAAGCTCTTTCCACCCATGACAGCAGCTGTGGTGCACAATGTTTGTCCTCTAGAGATAGGAAATAATTAATGTCAGTTGATGTAGGTTCTGATACAAGTAAAAAAAAAAAAAAAAAAAAAAACCAAATGATGCTTTTTAAAAATTTTGCACCAAGCTTAGAAAACATTGTAGGTAAACCCTACCTTGGAGAGATAAATCAAGAGATCAAGGAATTTTATTATCCCATAAATTTCAAAGAATACATTGTTTCATATATCCGCCTCTTTTCAAATAATTACAAGTTTGAATTTTTTATAATTGATAAAGTGGCATGCCAGTCGGTCAATTTTTGCTCTTCATGTTCATTTTTCAAGTCTCAAAGTTAGTAGAATCAATGGGGACTGTCAAAATTTTGCTTTCATATTTTACATCCAAATTCAAAACCAAATTCCATCTGAAGCAAGTCTTCACTTCAAGGGAAATTTGTAGACACTAAAAATTGTAGAATAGTGATGTCAATTTTTTTATAAGGATATAATATCACAATTATGTGATGCAATTTCATAGAGTTAGGGATATAAGTATTTCAGTGGGGTGTAAAATTTTTTTAGAAGATAAATTCTTGAATTTCAATAGGATTTCAAATGGACACAAAAGACCTACAGCTTCCTACAACAAACAAGACACCCTATCCTTGGAGTAAAATCAAGAGATTAACAAAAGTTGTAATTTCATATATTAATTTATTAAATTCATATTTTTTGCTCCTTTTTAAATAATTCATTGGTTTAAATTTTTTTCAGTGAGCTCATTCCCCAACATAAATAGTTTAGTTATAGCTTACCTAGACTACCACACCAGTAGACGAATACACTTGCATGTGATCATTAGGTCATCAAAAGAATAATTTCCCAACAATTAAGAGAGAACGATCAATGAAGATGTTACTTACAGAATTCCACCGAGAACAACACCGAATGGGTTCTCATCGGCAGCTAAACCAATGGTAGCTATCTGAATCCATGTAAAACAGAGTGTGAAGGGGAAGAATGCACAGCATATATATCAAAGATGTCATACAGATATATCTTCTATATACATATGATAAAGAGGAAAGGAGGGAAAAAAGCGTTCCAAAAATATGACAGTTGATTAGTGAATCTGAAGCAAAACTCACCTGGCTCTTATCACCCCATTCACCAAAAAACGTAATAGAGAATGCCTGCAAAATTGGAATCACCAAACTGAGTGTTACCAGCAGTGACATCAGGAAATTATTTTACACTAGAAAACAGTAGGGTCTTCACCTGCAAAAGGATTGGTGAGAAAAATTGTGCAAGAAAGGGCCTCATTGTTTTCTTCTTTTCATCATGATCCTGGTACACAAAAACCATCGACTAGTTGAGTACTCCAATGATCAAAAGCATCGAAAAAAAAGGTTTGTACACCTATTCAAGTATAAGAGGCCGTATGACAGAATACCTAAACCTACATTCTAAGCATTCTGTCTATTAGTTCTTTGTCTAATTGTGTCAAATTGTTGTAAAGGAAGAGAAGAGAGAAAGAAGAAGACAATCGAAGAGGAGGAAAGTTCAAGAAGAAAAAAAGAAATAATTGAAAGAAAACCAACAAAAAGAATTAGACTGACAAATAAACAAAAAGGAAAAATGAAAAAAGTAAAAACCAGAAGATCGAAGATTAAAGAAGCCATAAAAGAAGAAAAAAGACGAAAAATCCAGAAAAGAAAAAAAAAAGATGAAGAATCTACAAAAAGAAGATAAAAGAGAAAAAAAAGAGGGTAACCAAGTGGAGGTGGAAGCATTAGAAGACAAGTTCACTAAATTTTAGAACTATAAGCAAATCCTTCTTTTTTCTTTTTTTTTTTCTCTTTTCCTTTCTCTTCAAAAACAAGAGCAAATTAGTTTTATTTATTTTTTTATTTTTTTATTATTATCTTTCTCTCGCTTCAAAGAAAATGACTTTTATGCTAGGAAAAGTTGTTTCAGACAGGAATATTAGCCTTCGAGGTTTATTGGGTTTTACTTCAATAATTGTAGAACTTTGCATACTAATTTCATCCAACTAACTATTTTATTGTTTACCCGATGGAAATGTAAAACTAACTTGTTTTGAAAATCCCTCCAACAAAAAAGTGAAAGTAACCTTCTTCATTTACTTTCACCTTCCCTCTGCCACCTTCCTCATGTAATCTTCTGCAACCTCCATTAAAATTTTGTGATAATTCTATCACATTGATCATGAAATATGTCGTACACTTACTACTACTTCCATCACAACCATATTCAGATGCAAATTATCTTTCTATCAGTTTCAAGGTTCACTATTTTTTTCTAAATGGGTATTGGGTAATCAGTGTAACACACTATAGGATGATGGGTATAGAATGTAGCAACATCATTAACATTCAATGTTGCATCAATTTCAAACCTGTGAACCAACTCTGGATTCAACAGGGATAGCCGGCCACAAGCTATCAGATCACCTTCAGCAAGGACCTCCACTAATTCATGAATGTCCCTTGATATGCTCTCCTCAGTTCTTTCAGAAGTTCAGCTTCTTTCTCCGTAATCCCATCAGTAAATCTTTCTGCTTGAATCTGCAATGCAGCTAAACCTAGTGCAAGCTGGGCTCAATCATGAGGTATCCATTATCTGAGATGACAGCTGACCTGAGAAGTTTTGGACATTAATGGAGATTGGAGAATATGAAAGGATAAGTTTTGGGCGTTACTGAAGATAGATGTAAGGATGACGGTTTCAGGGAAAGGGAAAAGAAGAACAGGGAGGGGGCTGCAGTGGTAGGGGCTGCCCGAAATGGGGAAGGGATGAGAAAGGGGGAGGGGCTACTGGAAAATGGGGAGGAAGGGGGCTGCTATTTTAGTTTTTTTCAAGTAAACTTTGATTGAAAAATAAAAAATAATTCAAAGATTAAAATAAATTATTATTATTATTATTATTATTATTATTATTATTAAAATTAAAACCTTATTCAAAAATAACTAAATAATAAAAATATTAATTTAAATAAAATAAACAAGAAAAAACTAAATGTATGGATGGGACTTAGACGATGGAGGTAAATACATAGAAGGTCATCAAAGGTAATGCAAATGAAAAAAATCTCATATTTCAAATCAGTATCCTCATTTATCAAAGACATCTTAGTTTGAGATGAAAAGCGAAAGGTTCTCCAAAGCACATAACTCACACAGTAAGAATGCACGCAATCAATACCTTGAAAACCTTGATAAAGTCAGCATAGTTGTAAATCAGAAGAAAAATAGAAGGGAGTTGGGTTCACCAAAGAGCTACAAAGAACAAGTCATGTAAAATTGCTAGGATTTAGTTCTCAAATGCAAATAAATCCCACCTTGTTATCTGTTGCTGCGGTGCCCTTGAAATCAGCATCCTATTTAAATTGTAAGAGTTAAGTTATAACCGAAGTCCTAAAGTAATGCAAGTTAAAGGAGTAACAAGGTAAAAACTGACCAGCTGCTTCTCAACTTCAGCCAACTCTCCAGCATCCCTGCACAAATAAAATTTAATGAGCTATGAGTGGATGAGTCTGAATGTCTGATTTCCTTAAATTTCTGCTCTAAATTGTTTTCATCTCAAAAAAAGCTCAACGTGAGGAACACAAAATGGGGTAAAGTTGAATAAAACCAAGAAGAAAATCATTACCCTTCATCTTTAAATGCATCCCATAGTGACCACAATCCAAACCCAAAGAACAAAAACGTTGCAACATGATGAGTCAACTTACGAGATATCTGAAGAAAGCAACAAAACGGCATCATTAGGAAGCAAAATTCTAAAACAGAAACAAGAGTGACAACTTTTTTCCATAACTGAAAGAATGAGAGAAACAATTCATTCAAAACAAATTGTAGTAGTCATTTTCCTAGATCACTCTTAATTTGTGTTTTATTCTTAATCTATAGGTTAAAGATCTTGTTTGATTCGTCTTAATGTAAATTTTATTGATATCAACTTATTATAATTTTTATTCAAACACAATTGGAGATATTTATGATTGAAATAGTGTATTGAAACGTGCTAAAACCAAATGGGACAATAATAACGAATAAGAGGAAGTATATAGTAAGCATCATGGGGTGTACTCTTCTCTATATTAATCTTCTTACCAAATTAGGAGCAGCCCATCCAACAACAACAGAGAGAATGGTCATCACCTAATAAAAATAGGGAATTAGACAACCCAAATAGGCATCACAAGAACAATTTGCATAAGATGAAGATACACACATAAGGAAGAAGGTTGCACTTACAATCAGAGCTGAAAGACATCCAGTAAGGACAAGTCTTCTTGGATGACGCATGGCTAAGATCTTCAAATAAGTATCAAGGAGACACCAAAAGAAAGCTTTTGTTAAACTATAGGCAAAACTGGACAGAGCAATATGAACAAAAAAGTGGGAATTAGGATGGAGTAGGGGTTGTTTGACATTAGATGGTGTCAACGTCAAAGGGCATAAGATCACAAACCCATTCATTTACATCAGTGTCAACAATGATATTTACTCTACACAAACAAATCCACACAAAATTTACATTTCCAAAATTTAGAACTATAGATTTGTAAATTACTTGGTTTACCTAAATCACATTCATGGTACCAAAAATTATCATTGTCCTCTTAAATAGGTACAGCAAGAAGCCAGAGTGTAGAGATTATGACCGAAACTAAATGCCTTAATAGAGGATTCCCTCTATGGCATAGAAAGTAATAAGTAGAGTTGATAATTTGAATATGTGGAATGAATTTATGTTTAGTAATTAGTTCCATGTCAACTACAAGCTGTTAACAAAATACACACGCTCTTTGGCAGCAGACGAAGAATACTAGTAGCAGATAATGGACTACATTAAACGATTGTAGATTGATGGTTTGTATAAATGTTTTTGGAACATTGATTAAATGTTTATTTATTTGAACAAGTAAAATCACATGTAAGAGCTTGACTATCATGTGTATACCAGGGGTGTTCCATTGTATTAAATGTTTTAGGCAAATTGATTAAATGTTTATTTATTTGAACAAGTAAAATAACATGTAAGAACTTGACTATAAATGTAATTGTTTGAGTATACCAGGGACGGTTCTAGGCCCATTCAAGGTGCTCGACTGCATAGGGCCCTCAGAATAAGGGGGCTCATATATTTAATGCTACACCTTTCATCAGTAATAGCGAATAGAATTTTGTTTTGGAAAAAGAAAAAAAATTCATTCATCCAGAACAAAACAGTACAAAGAGTACCTTTACCAAGAAAACCGTCTCCCTATATTGCATCAGCATGAAAGGAGGGCACACCTTCTAGGAAGGGTTTCCCGTCTTTCACTCTTCATGTGCATAAGGGGAAGCAGAACTCTAGAGAAAGACAAAAAAGATTAACTATACAGTATAATCTAGTTACTCGTAATCAAAAGATTCCTAATCCAAGGGCGTTGTATATTGACACCTTTGATTGGAATATTCAAAACTCTACTCTTGACTACAATTTTTACTTGGCAAGTAACCCTATTTACCATAGGAACATTGAAATTCCAAATAGAATCATTCCGAGCCCTCCAAACCTTAGACGTAAGACTGCATAGTGCAATAGTAGCAATCTTACGCTTAGCTGTACCACATTTCCATTTCCGAGATGCAAAATCAGTAAGAGAATCATTAACCATCCTAATACCCAACCATGCCAAGATGTCTTTAAGACATTGACGACTATAGATACAAGCAAAGAAGAGATGAGTATTAGATTATGTTGTCAAACCACATAATGGACAGACGTCGGTTGAGATAATCCCTATTGCAAACAACTTGTCCCTAGACTTCAATCTCTCATTCACAGCTAACCATAATATAAATCTAGCTTTAGGAATAGAACTTCTATTCCATACAAAAGTTGCCCAATCAACTGGTTGCCCAGCCCCTAAAAGCCCATGATAAACTTCTTTAATGGAATAGGATCCATTATGTACCCATTGGTCAAGCCTGTCTTTAATCTTGCAGATCTTCTTGAAAGCCCAACTTATGGTTATTGGAGCATTAAAGTCCCGCCAATTTCCACCCTTTGTGTAAACACCATGCACCCATCTGACCCACATGGAGTCACTCATTGAAGAAATATGCCACACAAGTTTACCCACAGCAGCCAGATTCCAGACTTCCAGATTTCAAATACCCAAACCACCCACCTTCTTAGGGGTACAAACCCTAACCCAATTCATATTTCCAGGAACATTAGAGTCGTCTTTCCCGTGCTAGAGGTATGCTCTACAGATTGCATTTGCTTGCTTTAACACCTTCTTTGGCAACACAAAGATTTGACACCAGAAGTTTGTAATATTCATCAACACTGAAGAAACAAGTTGAAGTCTAGCTGCATAAGAGAGATTCCTGGCTTGCCAAGATCTAACCTTAGAGGTCATTTTCGCAGCAAGATGTTCACACTCAGCTGCAGAGAGTCGTTTGGATGAAAGCGGAACCCCCAAATAACGAAAAGGCATGGAACCCAAAGGAATGTTACAAGAATCCACAATATGCTGTTTCAGAGAGGTAGCGATACCTGCAAGGTACACATCAGATTTTGAAGAGTTGGCAACCAAACCAGAGGATTTCGCAAAAATCTCTAGATGATTTAGAAGGATTCGAGTAGAAGCCAAGTCACCCCTACAAAAAATCATTAAATCATCCGCAAAACACAAGTGGTTCAGTTTGAGTCTATTACACCTTGGATGAAATTTGAAGTTCACATGCTCCCAGCAGCCTTAAGTAATCTAGATAGATACTCCATACAAATCACAAAGATTAAAGGGGACATAGGATCTCCTTGTCTAATTCCTCTCTTTGCCTTAAATAAAGGCGTAGGGCTTCCATTTAGAATCAAAGAGAATTGAGCTGTGCTAATACAAGTCATAACAATATTGATGAAATGAGTAGGAAAATTAAGAGAAATCAGCATATCTTTAATAAAAACCCACTCCAAAGTATCATAAGCCTTCCTTAGATCAATCTTCAGCAGACTACTAGGTGGGCAGTGTTTCCAACCATATTGTTTCACAATGTCCTGGCACATAAGAATATTATGCATGATGTTGCGCCCTTCCACAAAGGCACCCTAGGTGGGACTAATTATATGACCAAGAACCAATTTGAGACTACTACAAATCAGTTTAGTTATGCATTTATATAGGGTGTGATAGCACGCAATTGGTCTATAGTCACCTGGGTTGTCAGGATTAGGGACCTTGGGAATGAGGTGAACAGCAGTAGTGTTCCAAGCCTGAAGAAGCTTACCATTCCTGAAAAATTGTTGAATTGCCTCAACTACATCATTACCAATAATAGCCCAGGAGGCCTTATAGAACCTGCTATTGTATCCATCAAGACCCGGGCTCTTGGTATCAGGGATACTCCATAACGCATTCTTGATTTCCTTCGGCAAGAAAACAAGAGATAGCTGCTTGTGATGATCATTCTCTAACAAAGGCCCTTCTCTAATGATATTCATGTCAATTCGTCTCCGGCATTTAAGATTATTGCACAGAAGTTGATGATAGAAGTTCATAAAAGACTCTTGTATCTTTGTGAGATCAGGTACAGGAGCCTCATTGTCATCAAGGAGAAGAATTCAATTACCAATTTGTCTTTGTTTGATACATTGATGAAAGTAACGTGAATTCTCATCCCCGAATTTCAGCCAACTCAAATTGGCTAGCTGGCTAATGTAAGTACTAAGATCATTCTTGGCCTTCTTAAGCCTATCAGCAGCTGCACACTCTAGTGATGAGAGCATTGGATCATAAGGGTGCATATGTAGCTCATTTTGAACATTACGAAGATCACTTTCTGCTTGCAACACCAACGCTTGCAGATGATTTGCTTGGAATCGATCTTTCAAAATAGGTTTCAGACGCTTGAGATTTGATAACTTCGACAGCCTTGAACAGTGTTACCCCAAACTTCAAAGACACTATCAATAAAACCCTCCTGCTCAGTCTAATGGTTGAAGAACTTAAAAGTCTTTTTTCCCCTTGGATGTTTGAGGAATTGCATCAGCATGGGTGTATGATTGGAAGTCCCTTCGGTTACAAAGACACTTCCACAGAAGGAAAAACATCCTCCCAAGCTTGATTTCCCAGGACGCGGTCAATCTTACTAAACACACGAGCTTCCCCACTTTTCTTATTTGACCAAGTGAAGAAACAACCATTGAATCTCAAATCATGAAGACCACATGTATCCTTTCATCGGCGCAGGGGAATAGTCTCCTGCAAGCGTACAGCATGACCAGTACATTCATCCATACCAGCTAAGCAATTAAAGTCCCCCAGGACTATCCAAGGGCCATTAATGTGAAGAGCCGCCAATTGATGAAACAAAATAGACCGATTACTAGCACTATTATCCCCATACACAAAAGAGCATAAGAAAGACTCCCCTATAGCAGGATTAATCTCTAAATGAACAATTTGATTGCTCATGAAAAGAATAGTAACATTCATCTCGCTACCTTTCCATCCAAGATGATACGACCACCATGATGATAGGCCAGATTGTGAGAGAAACACCAACCAGGACAGAGGTTTTGATATAAGTGACCAAGGTTAGCCCTCTTCACCTTAGTCTCAAGGAAACATCATGAGCATCAAGGAATCTGGACAATTCCTTTTGACGCTTAACCATATTCAGTCCCCTAACATTCCAGCATAAGATGTTATTCATGGGTTATGGATAGGGAAGCCCCCAGCGCCTTTGTTAGGTTCCTCTTCCACTGATTCACTACCTTCTGCAACACTATCAAGAACGTTAAAACCATTACCAGTAGCTAAAATGCCTGCTAAACCTGACTGAGTCGGAATCACTGGTCTCACAGGTGGGCCTTGCTGCACTAAATTGGTTCGAGTTTGAACTAGTTGAAAACCCTCGCTGTCAACTACTGCTACAACCTTTGGGGTAGGCGGAAAACCAGCTTTACAGTGTTCCTCCGTATGCCCTAACCACTTCACCACAGAGGTTTCTAGTCGTACATGACAGCTTGGGTTACAAGTTCGCCATGTTCATTGAAATGATGTTCAATCTAAATTTGACCAAATATCTATTATGATTTTTTGTTTAATTTTTCTACTCTGGCTTTTCTGGGCGCATTTTTTTTAAGTTAGTTTCATTTTCTTAAATTTTATTGCTAATATTATGATATATCCCTATTGTAGCATTACTCAAAAATAGCTTAATTTTTGTGAATGTAAAGATTTATTCTAAAAGTTGCATTCTTGGAAGACCTTTCTCGAGCCGAGGGACTCTTTGACCGCACTTTCCTTTGTACGTATTTTTAGTTATTTATACGTATTTTATTTATCTTTTATCTTTACTTTTATCTTTTATCTTTATTTTTAGTTATTTGTACGTATTCTATTTATTCTATTTGTAAGTTGCAGGTTTCTCTCTCTTTGAAGACCTTTCTCGAACCGAGGGACTCTTTGACCGCACTCTCCTCTATGGGTATGAGCTGCCGTCTTTCTTCCCTCCCCGGACCCTGACTATAGTTTTCTATAAGCAGAATACATTGGGTATGATGATGATGATGATGCATTCTTGGAAGTTATACACAGTGTATTGGGTATGTTCTTCAATTTACAGCATTTCAATTAATCTAGATTAGTTTATTGTGTATTTTAAGGACATTTTATGTTTTTCTCGTTTGAATTTGAGTTGGGTTTCTGAAATTTGTTGTGTTTAAAACTTTGTCTTTATAATTTTTTTTATTTTTATACTTCAATTGAGAATCTAATTACTGAAGTTATACTAATAGTGCATAGGGTATTTTCTTATAGTTCGAACTTGAGTTAGATTATTCATTCAAACTGAAAATAAAGGGCCCCAATTTTGAAAATAAATGTAAAGGCAAACTCGGCCTCTTTAATCTTTGCTCCGCCCCTGGAGTATACATTAATTAGATGTCACAATTTCAACAAATGTGTTTCAAATTTAAAAGTACAATTCATCTATCTCAGAGTGCTCCTATTTGTAACGGATTAGAAGTGATAGGACAATAGGAATATAAGACTTAATCAAATCCTCCATTCCAATCCTCTATTTACCAAACATCCTCAACATTGAATTTGAGCATTAAAACCTCAAAAGTCATCCCCAATCCTCTCTTTTTTTCTTTTTTTTTTTCCAACTCTCTTTAAACCAAAACAAGGACACAACCATGTCCTATATTCAATTAAACAAAACAGGCAACAGGGAGTTTCTGCTTCTCTTTTTATTTTGTTTTTCCTTCCATTTTTAAGGCTGTTATTGCAAAGTATATCTTAGCAAGTGCTACATAAACCCGTCTCTCTCTCTCAGCGAACTCTTCAAACAGCAAAAAGTCATTCCGCAAACCACTAAAACTTTTCTTCCTAGTAAAACAACACAAGGGCCTAAAATACAACCCCTTCTTTCCAACTTTACTAAGCAGGTGATTCCCTCATATAGCTTTAGAATAAAAGTTTCAGACACGTGATTCCACAAGAATTGTATTCTTTTTAAGCACTAAGCCACTAACTATCAATCAAAGAGCACCTTTGGTTCCACCACTTAGAAAAAAAAAAGGTACAAATTTAAAAGAAAAATTCAACAAAAAGTATATTTACTTCAAATTATATTTTTTTTCCATCAATTTATTTTGGTTTATATACTCGATCCAAACCCTGAATTAAGGCTATGTTGATGGTGTTGTTGAAAGAAAAAATACCAATCCTAATAAATTATGATACAAAAAATCTTCTCTTGTGACCAGCACCTCCATGTATTCAACACCACACAATGGACTCCTAACAAGTCAATAATTCCATATTTCTCAAATCAACAATTAACCCAAATTAAAATCACCACATTTGACAAATTCAAACAAAAATTTTAAAAACACAGAAAACAATTTAAACTTAAAAATAAAAACACACCGCAGCAGCAATGAAGGTCTTGTCACCGATCTCAGAGAGTATAGTCATGGCCAATGATTTGGTAAAACCCTAAATTAGCAAAAAAAAATAAAAATTCAGTAATAAGCATAACAAAAACTAAAAATCAAAATCTACAACTGAAAACAGAAAGATTAACAGATTACCTGAACTATAGAAAGAGTCATCTCTACAGTAGAAGTAATAGTATGTGTTCCTGCGAAAAGAGAGAAAAAACGAGAAAGAGAATCTGAAGAAAAAGGGAAGACGAAATTTCAGAGTGTATTTCAATTGTTCGTCTTTTGCAGCAGCGGATGGAGGCGAAAGACGTTAAGAACTTAAGAAAGCTACTACTGTAGAGAGATGGCGACTGGATTATTTAATTAATTAATTAAATTAAGGGTTGAAGAGAAGGCTAAAATTTTTTGTTAAATTGGGTTGCGTCTGCGTATGGGTTACAAATTGACTTGTGTTTAGTTATTAGGTGAAGGCGTGAAGCTTTTTTTTTTTTTTTAGCAAAAAGAGGTGTTCATTCAGATTATCGGATTGATATTAGATTGGGTGTTTTAGGTCGGTTTATTATTTTTGTGTTCACAATAATTTTTACATAATTGTAAATCCTTTTTAAAGTTGGGTTCAGGTTTAGTTAAAAGGTAAAGTGAATATTGGATCGTCAGATCTGTTTTGTACACCTCATTCAACTTAGGATTTAGCTCCAAGGATAGTAGATTGGTAAAATTTCATAAATTATTGTATGAGGTGGTTATGAGAACATAGACTCTTTGTTTTGAGGTCTTATCTTTAAGAAGCGATTTCTCATAAGAGTAGCTACAAAATTTTATAGATTTTGAATTATAGACTTTTGATTAAGGCGATATGCATTCAAATTATATTTTAGGCTTAGAAAGATAGAGAAAATCATTCAATCTAAGGATAGGAATTTATACTTGATAATAATCTTTTTGATGGCTTGATAGTCTATGCACATTCACCACCATTCATTTTTCTTTGGTGCCAAATAGTTGGTATTGCGCAAAAATTAAGGGACTCTCGAACAATTATTTTTCTAATAGTTTTCTAATTTATCTTTGGAACTCTTCATTTGGCAAGCGAGTCTATTAAGTAAAATGGACCTTGGAATAAAATCAATCTTATGTTAAATATCCTTGATGGATTGGAGGTGTGAGAGAATTTCTTTTGTGAAGGCATGTCCATATTACTTAAGGAGAACAATACGTAAAGAGTGAGGCACCTTTAATTCTATTGTTTTATATGTTTGTCTCATCTTCTTCTTGATTAACAAGAATATAAGATTTTGGGTCATCATCCTTGTTTAGAACAAAAAAAATCCTTTTTTTCAAATTTGATACACTATTAAAGAAAATGTTTGTTCTTAAATCATAAAATGAAAGAAGTTACACAAATATCATCTCACACACATTGATTTTAAAACTAAACATACTATAAGACTTCATTCACAATTGTATGTCATTTAATGGCCGAACTCTAATGAAGACTTGCGCGTCACAAGTCAAGCATTGTTGAAAATTTGCTTTTTGGTAGATCTTTGAAGAAGAAATTTGGTGTGACATAATCTCCATAATGCATGTCATGTGCTTCTTGAGAGACAATGGCTATAAGACAATTGTGTACTACATAATGAGTATAAAACTCCTATACTTTTAAAACTAGCTACATAAAAATTAACCCTACCCATACACAACGTAAAACCAAACCTACTAATAGCTACACCATTGACGCCATCATTCAAGCTGAAGCATGATACTCTAACCTTTAATACTTGATAATCAAAAAGATGTTGAGCGAGACGAACCAAAAGAATTAAAATGTCTCACCTTTGCTCATTAATTCCTCAGCTTAAGTAAAATGAACACATCTTACCTAATAAAGCTGCTTATCAAATGCTACGTTAAGAATTAAGGGAGATTTGAAGGCATGTTGAAGTTAGAAAGGGGTTGAATCAAGAGTCCCTTAGTCCTTGCACAATACCGACTCTTTTATCACCAAAAAAATGATAATGTCGCATGTACATAGACAGAAGGACTGTCAACAAGATAACTACCAAATATATATCTCCTATCCCAATATAAAAATAAAATTTTAAAGCTTAAGTCTTTTTCAAAGTAGGAATATCGTTAAATTTGGATCTTCGAAGAAGATGAGTGGAAAGTGACTTGTAAAACGAATGAAGAACTATATGAATGGCTAGTTATGTCGTTTGAACTCTCCAGCACCCCTAGTGCCTTTATGAGATTAATAGATCAAGCATAGAGATCATTCGTTGTCCAATTGTGGTAGTATACTTTGATGATGTATTGGCGTACAATAAAAAATATAGAAAGAGGCAGAACAACGCTTACGACCAGTATTCAAAGAATAGGAAAAAAAAACTCTTCGTCAACGTAGAGAAATTAATGTCAATTTTTACTAATGAAGTCTCGTGATCTAGGGTTTGTACTTGTATTGAGCCAAGGCATTTGAGTGACAAAAAGAAGATACAAACAAATCAAAATTGTTCCATTTCCACAATCACAACCATTATACAAGTATAAATCTTTCATAAACTTGCAAAGTTGTAAGCACAACACGATATGACCCGCTACTATCTAAGCTACTTTAGACTCGGCATCGACATGACAAACCCCAAGGTCCATCAGGCACGGCTCGATCACTTGCTGCCCAGGATGGCCCTCAGGCGTGGGCCGCTCGACCTCTGCGCACTTTTACCGGGAAGCCAGCGTGGCAACATAGACACGTGTCGCACGTGCCATTGAGAGTTGACTGTTGGGACGTGGTGGGCACCCCATCATTTTCACTTTCTTTCTTCCATTCGTCTTTTCTTCACTTCCTATTTCCTACTTCCTGCTAAATTCAAACTTGAAAACCGTAATCAATACCCATTTCCAAGTAATTCCATTTGCCAAAACGTTGTTCTTTGTATTTCTTTCTTAATTTCTTTCGTCTTTTCTGTTTGTTTGTATCTGCTTGAATTTCTGTGAATTATGTAGTTGACTAACTTGTATCAGCCATTTCAGATGCTTTGTAATAACAAATCAATACTCATTTTTGTTGTTTGCGTAGATCAGTAGATCTGGTCTAAATTTATGATATACTCCTATGTTCTTATGGGTACCTCAAATTTTTATTCTGAAAATTTATGTTGGTTCTGGTTCATGATTTATAATTAGTGGTCTGATGCACTGTTTTTTTGACGATGGTTGTGGCCTTTAGTGAAATCCCACCTAATCGCCTTTTCTATTAAAGTATACTTGTATATTTAGGGTTTGAAGAACCAAAAGTTAATTGTTTTAATTGTTTGTTAAATGTTTAAGAATTATTGATGATGGGTTCTTCTAAATTGTTATAATTGTTAAATAACTGGTCATAATTTCTATGAGTGAACACTGGGTATGATGATGATGATTGTAGTTTTTTGGCTGATGCAGCTTTCTGGTGACTGGTGTAAACTAGGGCTGTTAGTATTTTAGTGATAAATTTGACTTTCTTTTTGAAGTGAGGAAAGATGTCAACAGCCGAAGGATCTCGGGATGAGAATGTTTACCTAGCCAAATTGGCCGAACAAGCCGAAAGATATGAGGAAATGGTGGAGTTCATGGAGAAGGTAGCGAAAACTGTTGATGGTGAGGAGTTAACAGTAGAAGAGAGGAACCTTCTTTCTGTAGCTTACAAGAATGTGATTGGTGCTAGGAGAGCTTCTTGGAGAATTATCTCTTCCATTGAACAAAAGGAAGAGAGTCGTGGAAATGACGATCATATAGCTATTATTAAACAGTACAGAGCGAAAATTGAGACTGAACTAAGCAAGATTTGTGATGGGATATTGAAACTTCTTGACTCACATCTTGTCCCATCAGCAACTGCTGCTGAGTCGAAGGTGTTCTATTTAAAGATGAAGGGTGATTACCATAGGTATTTGGCCGAATTTAAGACTGGAACCGAGAGATCGGAAGCTGGTGAGCATACCTTGTTGGCTTACAAGTCTGCTCAGGTGGGTATATGATACTTCGCTAAGAGGTGTTATGTTACATCATAGAAAACATTAACTAACTTATATTACTTGTAGGATGTTGCGCTGGCTGAATTAGCTCCTACTCACCCAATTAGGCTGGGGCTTGCTCTTAACTTTTCAGTATTCTACTATGAAATCTTGAATTCTCCCGATCGTGCTTGTGCTCTTGCTAAGCAGGTTTTATATCTCAATCTTTTCTTTGTTTCTATTGCATATTTCCTCTTTTTAAGCTTTTGATTTCTGGATCAGATACAATTATATCTTGTCTTTTGTTTATGGTTGTTTGTATAGAATGTGCTCTTAATAATGCCTACTATGATATCCATTGACCCATTGTAAACATATTAGCATTGGCTTTTGTGATTGGAAAACTAGATAACCTAACGAAGACCCCTTGAAGTATTTGAAAAGGCATTCTGAACTATTTTTCTTGTTATGCAAATTGCGGCGATTATACAAGGGAAAATCTGGATTCGCCAACTACATACTATGTCATAAGAGATACTTTTGGCAAAGTACCTTTTGAATTGCGCAATCTACCTATATTTTTTATATTTTTTATAATAACTTATTTATCAAGAACAACAATATCAAAAGTTTGATTTCATCAATATGAATTTAACTACATCAACCAAGATAAATCAACATAAGAGAGCATTGCCGACAAAGATTTTACTTTGTACTTTCTCGCACATATCTAGACTATATTAACGGACTTACGTGGCAAATCACTTTTTGTCATTCCCCATCAAAGTACTCCCATTGAAACTTTGTCATACACTTTCTCTTTATGAATACTAATTATATACAAATTCTTTTTATGTACCCTGAACTCCCACAGAACCAAATTGATTTTCGAATATACTTGTGAAACTTTTTAAGCCGTGATGTATTATCCTCTCCCATAAATTTATGGTATGACTCATAAACTTAATTCCCGTGTTTTTGCACATCTTCTCTATTCTTTAGATGGGTATTATAATGTTTAGCCTACAGTTTTTTCGCATTTTGTTTGTTTTTATACCAACAAATTCAATCCTATCCACTTTTAGAAAGCCTCAATAGAAAGTTGATTTTCTTTCGCTTTGTTTTCATCAATGCTTTTCTACCTCTATTTTCCATATTCGTCTCATAAATTCATTTTTTTCCTTTATCGCTTCCATAGTTCATCAAAATGTCTCTTGTTGCCTTTAGCTGCATGAGTGATACAATTCTTCATCTTTGTCCTAGTTAAATGTGGCTTGTCCAATAAATTCTCCAACACCTCTATTAGCAAATACGTTAGCATTACCTTCTTTTAGGTTCCACCATTTGAATTTTCGGATTTTATTCTTGCACGTGCTAAACTGCAAACAAATTTTTAGGACTAGGATTTTTGTTAGATTAATATGCATTCACCTAAATATTACATTACAATTTCAGGAATTTCCCTATCATTAATCCAACATGAAGCAATTGTTTTGGGTGGCATTCATTTCACTAACTAGTCATATGCTTGTGCAAAATCCAAAAAAGAAATCTCCCTCCTTATTTCACGTTCCATATCAAAAGCCTTTATGGACACTCTAAAAGCCACTTTGTGTTAGTGTATCATCCAATATCTCCTAAAATTTTCTTCCGGTGCTTGTTGGAGAACTTGATGTGTAATATTGTGTATGTTATGATTATATTCAATATCTCTTGTAGGGATAGCAATGGGCAGGTGGACCCGGATTTAGATCCGATTCACGATCAAGACCCAGATCTGGATCCGAACCCGGATCCACAGGTCTAGATTTCAGGACCCATATCCGGATTCGTGGATATTGCGGATTCAGTACCGGATTCGGGTCTAAAACGAGTCTGGCTTATTATTTGCATTTTGTGTAATTTTGGTTTGTTGCGATAAAGCTATATTCATTGACTTATGATAATAATATATAAGTTTACATCATTTATTTTATAACCACTTTACCAATTGCAATTAAAAAAGTATGCTAGTACTTGGCAAAAAATCCTTAAACATGCAGTATTGTTTTGGAGGACTAAAATAAACTTGCAAAAGAGCTATTTGTAAAAGATGCTCAAGTAAAAAAATAGTATCCACATAAAGGACATACCAAAATATCGTCATTCCAGTGCTATATATAAGGCATCATCAGTTGTGTATGAGCTGAGCGGCTCAGGATACCATTAGGTAAAATATTGGGAAGGGAATCTGTATTAGGGAAGGAAGGGTTTTAAGTGGGGCAGCAGTTGGGCTTTGGGTATATTGCCCAATAATATTTAGTGTTTATAAAAAGAAAACGGATCCGGGCACTTTTTTAGATCCGCACCCGGACCTGTGAACTACAAACGGATCTAGATCCGACCCAGATCCAACGGGTTTAATTTTTTAGGACCCTGACACGCGAAAACGGATACGGATCCACGGATCTGGATCGGGTCCAATACCCATTGCCATCCCTATCCCTTGTATATGCATAAGATTTGCCCTCATATAGTTCTATTTTTTATTTTACATACCCCCCACATTATTGGTTAACCACTCATTCATTGTGATACCAAATTTGTGTTACTTTCTATCTCAACCTAAATACCACAAATTACATACTTTCTCCTTTCTTTTAAATGTCATGACCTTTTTACTAACCCACTTTATCATGTGCATGTAAAATAATGTTAATATCACTTTGTTGCATAATATTTGCCAACCCTACGTACTTCATGAAAAGGGTTTTAACTAATCAAAATGACAATCTTAATTTACATCCATAATGTTCTTTGGTCTTTTTTTTCCACCTAACAAACCTTTCTCATTTGACACCATATTTGAGAGGTATTGTGCGTCATTCATGGGCAGTGACCTAGTAACCTTTTTATACTCAACACGAAACTCGGTTCTTCTATTGAAGCATGAGGCCCTTCATCATTTGGTGCCACATTGTGTTGGTGGTGACGACTTAGAAAATTTCACTTTCTTTTTATGAAGATGAAAATTTTTTTTTGTATGTGGAACCTTCTTAGCGTTTCCCATTACATACATTAATAGTGCAAAAATAAGGCCGTAACGCATCAGACGTGTTGTAAAAGTTTTATGAAAAGTGAACCAGTATTTTACCGCACTGTAAAGGTAAAAAACCACGTTTGGACCATGTTAAGAAATATGCCATGCTTTTGGCAGATATTTGGCGTTATAATAATCACATCACTCCCGCTACCACATCACCGTGTTGTTTCTCTGATCAGAGGTGGAGAAATGGTTCAAAATGAACTTGAACCCCACAGCCCACTGTGACCTAACCCAACTCCAAAGGACATGTACATAGAAATGAAATACAATTAACATAATGGATAGGGTGTGGGAGAAACCCGAAAACCACCCTACTCAAAACACTTGACCCAATGATTTGAATACCCACCTATTTATTTAAGGGGTTGCCTTTAGTGAAGCTAATGAATTTGGGGGCAAATTTTATGACATAAACAGTATAGGAGAATAAAATAAGGGGATAAAAGTTTTTAAGGTAGTAAAGTATGTGGTTTGGCATAAACACAGAAGAAAATGAAGCAAGGTGTAAGAGCCACATGAAGATAGAGACAAGTTTGAGGGAATAATTACCTTGGGGTGGACCCCTTATTTGGGGTAAAATTTAACGAGCTTAATTATTTACTTGCAATCCAACCCATTTAAATGTCCCTCTACTTTTTCCCCTCTAGTAACCCCAATCCAGGCAGGCCCTAACTGTTAATTACTACCTTGAAAAACTATTAGTTGAAGCATGTTAGTTGTCTTTCTAAAATTGGCATTCACACATTAACGATGGATACTAACTTAATTAGATAAGTATGTTACATGTAAGACAATATATGGTACATTTGATGTAAATATTCCAAAACATCACTAGGATTATAGTGTTCCTTCTCTAATAAGGTTTTCTGAAGTAATTGTGAACAAGAGAATATTGCAAATTTCTTTTCTAATAACCAAATGGTGCACAATAGGCTTTTGACGAAGCCATTTCGGAGCTGGACACCCTTGGTGAGGAATCATACAAAGATAGCACCTTGATTATGCAGCTTCTCCGTGATAATCTGACATTATGGACTTCTGATACTATGGTACTCTCCTTCCCCTTTAGAATAACACTATTTCAAAAGAAATTGGCTATTTCTTACACCATTTTTTTTTGAGCCTAACAGGATGATGTCGGGGATGAGATCAAGGAAACTTCAAAAGACGGAGCAGCTCCCGGGCAAGAATGAAATGGTTACTACTTACTAAACTAAGTAGGAGTTGGATGAAATGAATTTATTTAACCCTAGGCTCTTACTATATTTGATATGTTGGTTTGTCATCGGCAGCGTCAATTAGACGCTTAATATCATACTAAGACACCGTGGCTTCACTTATTGTTGTCTACTTCATCGGTTTAGACTCTTTGCAGTTGAGTGTCCTCGCCTCCAGATGCATCGACTAATACCAATGTAGTCAATTATTTTTCGATTGTATTTTGCACTTTCCACAGTTGGAGTTCTTTTAGTTTATCACTAAAATTCTGTATTTTCGCAATCTAAGATCGAATACTTTTGTCCTTGTATTGTCTGTTTCTGGAGCTTACATTTGCTTTGGTGTTTAGAAAAGAAAAAATTTGTACATTTTCATGCGCATGATTGGTGCATTCTGCGTACCGTGCTTCTTTGGCGAGATTAAAGAAAGTATGATTCAGCTGGAAATACTGAATATCGATGATTTAGTCAATTATCTATACTCTTCTGTCTCATTAAGATTGTTATATTTCAACGTATTACATGGCTATGTATCTTTCAAATTCTCTATAGTTACTCAATCATAGTGAGGTGAAAGAGCGAGACATCCCAATTATAAAAAACATCCATTAATACATCGAAACAAGCGTAAAATTTAGCCCAAAAGAGCCAGAAAATGGCACTTATCAGACTGACTATAGTTCTACTGAGTCTCATGTATTCATACGAGGAACAATACCGATCATCAAATGCAGTACAGGTATATATACAACCCAACAATTGAACCATCGAAACGATATACAACCCACACATACATTAATACATATACAAAGTGATCAAGAATCACATAATATGTCGGATCATGATGGTAGTAGATAAGGAGGTAATGCTAGCAACGAGCCATACGAGTAGTAATCGGTGGCTCTTTAATTCCTTGACGATTCCATTTCTCCAAATTTCCCGGCCAACCTGTTGTGAGTATGTACAATTTATAATCGTTTTCACAATCTAAACATCGATGTGTGCATAAGTAGTAGAATATATACCTAACGAAGGATCAGCTCCGCGGTTCTTGAGCTCACGATACTCTTGGGTAAGGCCACAGACGCAACAACATTGGTGAACGATACAGTCAGTGTGTGGCTCCTCTGGTAGTTTAAACATTTCCCTCAATCTTCTCCTGTATCCAGCTGCATACATTCCTTTCCATCCAGCAGGAAGTATACTGTAACGGATACATGCTTTCTCCTTTGCTGTAATAATCATCCACCATTACATGATTCATTCTAATGTATTACTATTGGGAGATGTTTTATTAGGTGGTAATGGAAATTTATAAATAAAAAACTTTTTTCTGATCAAAGTTTCATTACCACGGGAATGATGTGGAACTTTTAATAAAATTTTACACTATAAATCATTCCCATTACCACTATTTAATACCACTAACCTAACGGACCATAAGAACATTAGGTCTTCTCAACACCGCTAAAGGGCTAAAGTGGCTCTTACCTAAGCGTGACTTTATTAAGAAATGTGGGTTTAAGACATTTAAAGTGTTCGATGTAATAATATGAAGTAAAACAACTCTGTCCGTGAGTGCTTGTTGCTTATAATCAATCCTAAATCTCAATAAATAAAGGCTAAATAATAGATTAACGACAACCTACTCAATTAAACCTAGTCTCACACATTTAACGATAACTATCATTTTTTAAAAACATTAGTTGACCGAGCATGTTTGTGATGAAAATGTAAGTGTAACCAACTTATTTCAAAATTTAAAATGGATACATTAAAATTAATAGTCAAACCCTGGTTAGTACAATATTCCATTTCGAAAACTTAGGTCTCCGTATCGTATCGTATATCGTATACTAAAAGTGCTTCTGACTTAATGGATAAAGCATCTGCATGTAGAGCAGAAGAATTGGAGTTCGATCTCTACTGGATGCAAGTATCAGTTTGGGGTTTCTTGAATACGCGCATCTCTCTTTACTCCCTCCTTGAGGGAACGAGTACGACTTGTTCGCATCTTTCAGGAAAAAGATAAACCCCCCACCCGAACCCTGCCTTGTGCGGAATATTAGAAGTGTCCTTTAACTTTACCTATTTAATCAATTAGTTCGAAAAATATGAAGGGAAGCATATGAAAGAAAACAAAAGGAGCAGGTTTACACTTTCCATTGCTCTAATGCTATTAAGTGACTCTCATTCATGGGCGAAGCCACATCCAGGGCCGGGGGAGGCCCAGTCCTCTTACTAATATGATATACTGCTATAATTTAAAGAGTGCATAAATATAACATAAATTTATTATAACTCAATGGTTGGGGTAACATTTTTTTAATCTAAGGTGAAGGGATCAAACCCGAATTTAAGTTATTATTTTTTAATAGACTAATAAATTTATATTATAATGTCTTTATTCTTTATCTTTTATAATGTCACATTCATCCTTTCAGTGCGTGTGTTTACAATTTTTCTATATTAATTTTAATAATGTTTTTTTGGAGACTTAATAGGGAAATATATAGAGTAAAAAACACTTATTTTTTTCAAAATTGGTAATTATAGAGAAGCTTCTACTCTATTTGTTAAATATAATTTTTGTTGTGATTCAAATTCTTTCCAATTTATGTGATTTTAAAATTTTTAAAATTTATCTAGTTTTTACATAATAATCCTTCCTAATCAGCACATGTGTCCCATTTTCATATTTAGTCAAATCATTTCAAATGTTCCATTTCTATTTTAGGTATTTTTTTTACCATAATTGAACTCTCTCCTACACATGTGGTCGCATTTGAATATAAATTGGACTTATTCTCCTACACATGTATTAAACCCTACTATAAATTAGATTCTCTCTCCTACACATTTGATCCCATATGACTACCTAAAAATTGGTGAAAAGTAGAATGTGACAAATGTGGTAAATAGGAGGGAGTAAAATAATTTGCTAGTATATCGATAATTTGCCCCCCCCAATTCAAAATCCTGACTTCCCCCTGCTCTCATTTAGGGTGAAGTTTAGAAATACTTGTTAATAATAAAACTAATAAAACTAGAAAACATTTTATAAATAAGAATTGCACGTGATTTAAAAAACAGTTAGCGACTAATGCATATATTCAATCAATTCAAATTATGGTATTGGTAAAGCAAGATGAAACATGAAAAGAGAAGCATGGTGTTAGTTAAATTACATGTAGTGCCTCCATCAATGATTTCAGCAATCTCTCCCATAGTCTCACAAGGGCAAAAACATGTTTTCAAGCCTGCAACACCACAATATTAAACTAAATCAACAAAGTAAATGTTATTCAGTTAGAGTATATAACATTTCATGATAAAAATAAAGACCAATTCAACCAAACCTCAATACGCGTTATATAATAAATTTATTATTGGACTTGTATACTACAAGAATCACATAAGAGGAGAATTGACTGCACAAGAACTTAATGAGGTTTCATCTTAAAACCAATTAATAATAAGTGGAATAGCCCATCAAACTTAAAGGTTAGTCAATCTTTCTCTAATATTTCGATGTGAAATCACACGTGAGTTATTTTTTCTAGAATCCTGATGTATCAATCATGCTTTAAGCTAATGGTTGATACCCAAGATATGTTATATAGTTTGATAACAACAATACCCTATTTTTTCATAAAAGAAGTAATAAGAAGAAAAAATTACAAAGAGAACGATCCTGGCAACAATCGTGAAAGCCAGTAGTCCATTGTCCTTCTGGAGGAAGCTGAGATGACTGATAGTTGTAGGAACTCATAATGATTGTAATTCAAGGTGTTTGTTTCTTCTTTATAAATTAGGTGGCTAGGGTTATTTATACAATGAAGAATGAAATTGGATTTGGATGCCTTGTATAAAGCATGACTATGTTATATGTGGATTGGATAATATAATATTCTCTCTGTTCCTTTAAATTTGCCACTGAAAGTGATATTTTTCCTCAACGTACGAGCTCTGTATATTTGCCTCTGTCATTCTATGAGTCTCTTTCTTTTGCGTATGCGGCACTCCCTTTGGTAGTATCCAGTGATTCGAAACTTAATTTTACAACTGTATTTTGATTGACCCGGACGTCTCTAATAACCATTGGATAGCAAGTGTTTTTCCTTGTTTGGATCCGAACTTGATGAGTGGATCCGTTTACGCGTCTTGCTTTTAGTACTATATTGGGAGTTATTTCCCCCGAATTATTTGACGTTATAATAGAAACAAACTCAAAGGGATTGAAAGAGTAATTAATAATATTAAAGTTGGTCAAAACAAGTTAGTATACGTGCAGATTTTGTTGGATTTTAAATAGAATATTTTTTATGGTTTAATGTGTTAGACTAAGCACTTGATATGGACTTGAGCACGTATAGGACAAGAGCAATCACTAAATATATGAACTGGATTTTTAATTACTTTGAATTAGGCTTGCTAATTATTTTATTGATTAAGATTTATACAAATGAACAAAGAAATAACATAAACAAACAAAATTGAAGAAAACTATGACAGCTACTACTACTCAAACTAAAAACAACAAGAATAACTTGATAATTTGATGATTTGATCGAGTGGCATTGAAAGTGATATAATTCCTGCCCATAACTATGCAAACCAATTTACATGTCTCATTTGCTTGAGCACGGTTATTAAGAATGGTGTGAGGTCCATTAAAAAGGGTAAGTAGTAAAGGATAAGTAGTGAAGGGTAAATAGTGAAGGGTAGTTGGGTAAGTAAGGTATATGGGGGTATATTTGTAATTACTTGTGTGAACTAAGGATATTTAGGTAAAAAAAGATTCACAAAAATAGAAATGGGACAACTAAAAAGACTTTGCCAAATAAGAAAATTGAACAACTGAATTGGTTCAGAGAGAGTATAATTTTAATAGAAAAATCTTTTGACAGTTTAATTATCATGTTTTTTCTACTTCAATCATCTTATTTTCTTCACAAAATTCATTTCAACGCATTATGAATTGAAGAATTAGTTTTAGGTGTGGTAATGACAGGTTATGGAAATTTTTTTTTTATTGAAGAATTGTCATGGAAGTTACAATATTAATGCTCTAAAAGAAAGGTTTAATAGTGTATGACCTTTTATCAAATTGTTTATAGGATTCAAATACTTGTGTTTGTTATGGAATTGAAGTAAAAACAAAATATAATTGCAGAGTTAAAAGTAGGCGAAACAATTAAGTTGTTTATGAAGTTCATAACTAATGATTAATCTTTGTCTAGAGTTATTCAATTTTTGGGATTTCAATCTTTATATCTCTTTATTATTTCAGTTCACTTATGAGTCTATAACACCCTAAAAAAAACTTATACTTGTCCCTTATAATAACATAGAAGAAAATACGTTCATCTCTCTAGTTGCACAACACGCTATATATACTATACTCAAAATCCTTTAAAACTAAAAAGATACTAAAATTTAACTTAAATTTCACTAAACTGAACCTCAAAATAATATTAAGAAGTTATTTGATCTTGGTAATTTTAAAAGTAAAGTTTTCAATTGACTCGAATTATAAAAAAATAAAAAATTCTTTATCTAGACTCGAAAAATAACTAAAAGCTTAAATCACCCCATACTTCAAAAATCTAATACTAAAAATTAAAACACCTTTATATATTTTCTCTTGAAAATAATTGCAAACTTGAGGTTGAAAGTTGTGTTATGTCACCATTTCATTATTACTCCTTCATTTATAGCTTGATTCTCCAACTGTTATTTAGTTTTTTTTTTTTTCTTTTTATTTATTTTTTACACAGTTTTCAAATTAATTTTTATATTTAAATATCTTTAATTACGCATTATTAAAAGTTGTAAAAAATATATAATAATAAAGTATAAATTAAAACGAAGCTAACGAGATTTCAAATGAATATATTATTTCTTTGATTTGTCTCTCAAAATCTATAGTCAAATTTCTCTCTTTTAAAATGAAATATTCTAAATGAGAAAAATATTAGATAAGGGAGAGAGTATAGATTATTTTACAACATATTTTATATGATTTCTAACCTAAAATCTTACCATTAATCTAGTCATATTATCAAAACATTTAAACTCTAATCTGATTGATTTTATGACCAATCAAACTTATTTGAATTTCTATATTTTTACCAAAGCATTAGGTTTCTGACCTAATATCTCAAAATTTAAAATTGAATAAGTTGATTAATTTAATTTGATATCTTATTTTATTATATCTTATTTTTTTAACTTATCTAAACATTTTTGACTTTCACCTTCTATTCAAATGTACAAATTTAAACCCAAACTAAGTCAAAGTTTCAGAAATCTTATTAATATTTCATCACGAGAAGAGGGTCAAGGTGTTTGAAAAAAAAATCTAGAAAATTTGGAGTTGTTCTAAAGGGGTGAGTTTAGGCAATGACAATTCATCACATAATTACTTCGTGGACTCACTCGTGTTGACACACATATATAGGGCAACTATGGGTCTGGGTTTACAAACCCACGGATAATGAGTGTTGATTTGCATACACACTTGATGATGTTTACTCTTTTCCAAAACCATATGATGATAGGAAAATTACCAATCAAGCATTATATATAAGACTACAATCTAATATATATTTTAGTGATGAGAGATCTTTCTCACATGTGAAGTATTTCCAACACTCTCCCTCACATGTGTGACACACCATATCTAAGAACCACCTTTGGCTCTGATAAATGTTAGGCCATGAAAATTCGTCACATAATCACCTCGTGGGACCACTCATGTGGACGCACCCATAGAGCACGTAGACTCGAGTCACAAACCCATGGATAATGAGCGTTGACTTGCATACACACCTAATTAGGTTTACTCTTTCCCAAAATCATATAGTAATAGAAAGAATGGAAGATTATACACCAAGCACTTTTGCAAGTCAACAACCTCCTAATTTAATGATGTGGAATAATCCTCACATATAAAGTGTTTTCAATAGTGAAAATATTGATATTCACAAGAATATTTATAAACTAATTTGTTTTGCCACATTTGCAACCCTAATCATAAAAAAATAAAAAGGTAGGCTCGCACCTAGAGTTGGGGTTTGAAAGGATCGGAAGTATACGACCTTACCCTTGTCAATGATAGCAGTTGTTTTCAATTGACCCACTTGATAGCAAATATCATATGTAACTTCACATAAATAAGGAGTGCACATAATTTTAATAGACATTGAGGTATTTGATACATAAAACACAAATCTTGATTTGTTTCGATTGCAATAAAATTTATAGCAGACGGATTGATCGATATGTTTTGTTGGTCAAATAAGCCACCAACTCCAACTGTAATTCTAAAACGTTCCTTGCAAGTTGTTGTAATAGAAGTAAGTAGGGATGGGCATAGACCCGGATTTGTAGGGTCTGAAAATTTTGGACCCGGACCTAGACCCTTAGGGTCTAACGGGTCTAAGGTCTGGATCTAGGTCTAGAACAAATTAATTTTTTTCTTGAAATTTTTTTTAAAATGTATTATGAAGTACAATTTTCGACTATTCGCATAAAATTATTTAAATATTTTCTACTAACGAGGATCTTCTAATACTTTATACCTATTGAGCGAAATATACAAAGTTTCCAACATTTAAGTTCTTATAACAAAATATTTATCAAGTCTTAAATTTTTAAGGTAAAGATACAATGACCACATTTTAAATTACATGAACCGACAAAGTTCAAAATCACGTAATGTTCAAACATATAACAAAATTTCAAATCAAACAATTAAATACAAATGATAGCTAATATATAATTTTTTTTAAAAAAAGATCTAAATGGTCCAAGGGTCAAATCTAGGTCTCAAACGTGTAGATCTGGACCCGAACCCTTAGGTCATAGACTCAAATCCGACCTGAATTCATAGGATCTAAAAATAGGTAGACCCAAATCCTTAAGATTAGAATCGGTTCGAAACTAGACCCTTAGGGTCTAAGACCCATGTCCATCCGTAAAGTAAGTGATAGTGTAAACATCGTCGTAACAGCTGAAAGCGAAAGATTGCTTAGCGTGGTGCTAATCGGTGCCCAACTGCCCATCTTCCCCCGTCCTCAATTTCCCGCGCAACTGCGATTGTACACTTCTACCTTTATACATTTCTCTCTCTTCCATGGCGCCCAAACCAGACAACGCCGAAGGTGTTTCTGCTTTTTGCTTTCTGCTTTCTGCTTTCTGCTTCTCTTTTCTTTTTATATGTTGATTAAGCTGAAATTGCTTTATGTTCTCACTTTATTTATCGAAATTTCTGTGTTTCTTAACCTAACTATATTCATGTTTGTTCCTTTTATGTTCGGGGATGTAAATTTGTGCAGTTATAGTGCTCAACTTCGTCAATGAGGTAATTTCAATTTCCTAAAACTATTTAAAAAAAATTACTTCCTGTAGAATCAGCTTGCGGAAATTCGATTATATAGGTTTTCAGTTTAAATCTTTAGAATTTCAATTCATCTTTTTTGTTTTTAGTGATTTTGACATCTAAGACTTCTGTGAATAAGCATGATTTGCATAGAATTTTTTCCCAATTGTTCCAAATTTTCATAATATAGCACTTGTAAAACGAAGCTCATCCTTGATTAGGGAAATAACTGCTACTCCTATAAGCGCATTTAGTTGGTGGATGACTGATGACACAAGCGGTTTTAAACTGGATTAAAAGAAATACTGAGCGAATGCAATCTTGGAAATTGCAACAATTTTAGCTTTATTTTGGGAAAAGAATCATTAGCAACCGCAAAAGAGCTGATTTTAAGTATGAAAGATTAGTTTAGAGTTATGAAGATCTCATTGTACATCTCATTGTTCTTCACCTTTGCTCTCCATTTCTGCAATAGCAAAATGATAAATCCATGGATTTTAAGTTGGAGTGTATGATTTACACAATTCATAACGAAGCATATTCTGGTGATATTAGGGTAAATTATCTTTAAGTATGTAATTGTTTTAATTTATATATTAGGATTTCAACGATTTTCAAAAGCCATTTTTTAGGTTGAAATGAAAATCAGTCTTTTAACAAGCCTCTCTTTGAGCTTTGGAGGATAACGTGGTTAAAAAGTCTTGAACATTTCTTCTTTTAGTACCTATTCGACATAACATCGACTAGATCTTCTTTTAGTACCTCTCGGAGGGCCTGACTAGGGATAGAGTTAGTTGGAGGTGCCATATCCATGTTTTAGACTACTGATGTCCTCTTAGATTACCTTTTGGTGTTCTTGCCATCTTGCTTCTCTCGTTTCTTTTATTATTAGTTTTTTATTTTCTTTTATTTTGTAGTTGGTTTTACTTATTTATTTTACTTATATGCATTTAATTTATCTTTCCCGTGTAGCTACGTCTTCTTATCTTTCTCGAGCCGGGGGACTCCTTTGGCCAAGCTCTCCTTTATGGGTATGAGTTGCCGCCGTTCTTCCCTCCCCAAACCCTGTTCATAGTTTTTTCTATAAGTGGGATACACTGGGTAGGATGATGATCGACTAAATTTACACAATTATAGCAATTATAGAAAAGAGCAGGCTTTAGATTCTAATATTTTAAGAGCATTTTTCTCTTGATTGAGAAAATTGTTTGAAATAAAAGATGCAAGATCCAAAGATACGTTCGACCTATTAGCTTATTGTGCTTGTTTGTGTTCCTTATTTCAATGATGTTTATTGCATGTGCTCCAGCAAAATAGGCCATTAAATACTCAGAATGTTGCTGATGCATTGCAAAAGTACAATCTCAAAAAGACTGCAGTTCAAAAAGCTCTGGATTCACTTGCTGATAGTGGAAAGATTTCATTCAAAGAGTATGGAAAACAGAAGATCTACATTGCACGTCAGGACCAGTTTGAGATTCCTAACAGTGAAGAGTTGAGTCGTATGAAGGAAGGGAATGCCAAGTTACAAGAACAGTTAAATGAACAGAAGAAAGCAATTAGTGAGGTCGAGGGAGGTACACTAAACATGCACCTTTTTGTAACTTGTTCCGTTCGTGACAAAATGTATACATTCTTTTACCATATTATTTGAAAGGCGGTGGAAAATTGGATGCGAAGTTTGTGATCTTCTGTGATGACTTTATCTTGATTTGTCTGTTATCTTTTTTTTCAGAAATCAAAACGTTGCAGTCGAATCTGACGCTAGAGGACATGCGCAGCAAGCTGGAAAGACTGAGAGTAGAGGTACAGGGCGTAATTTCTGATGAGTTTTATGACAAGTTTTACAATAGCCATGATTCATGAGAATACTAAAACCTTTTTAATTTACTCTGTATATCTCAACTAGGTTGAGGATATGGAGATTAAGCTGACTAAATTGCGTGGAGGAGTCACCCTAGTGAAACCAGAGGAGAGGAAGGCTATTGAAGATATGTACGAAAATGCAATAAGTCAGTGGAGAAAGCGCAGAAGGATGTTTAAGGATGTTTGGGATACCATAACGGAAAATTCCCCCAAGGATTTGAAGGAATTTAAGGTCCTTATTTCTAGACCTTTTATACAACGTTTTAAATTATCTTCCTCGACATTAATTAACCTCTTTAATGTTTCCAGGAAGAACTCGGTCTAGAATATGACGAAGATGTTGGGCTGAGCTTGCAATCGTATTGCGATTTGATGCCAAGAAGTAAAAAACGAGGTAGGGGTCAGTAAACTCACTGCATAACTTGATGTCGGCGAACTGCGCGACAAGGTTCGTGGTGTACATTCGTGCCTCTGAGCAGTGTTAATTAGTATACAATTTCTAGGTACCTCGATGAGCTTTAATCTCTGATTATTAAGGTATAAACTACATTACCTATTGTAGTTTGGTGGGATATTGGTTTAAAGGCCTTTACATGTTTAACTAATCGTTATCAAATTAACACCAACAATTCTTATACATATCTCTTCCAATTGTAGCTTACTGATCTGTTTCTCATAGAGCTGGAAAGTGAAAAGTGGTTATGTTTATCCTGCAGAAATCTCATCAATGCAAGTTACTGAATTACTTCTACTTCATTGGTTGCAACTTGAACTTGCAACTACTCTATAAAATTTATATATCCTATTTTTAAATTTAAAGGCCGAAGACCAATGCGACAATACCTTATTGGTCAATCGAGTAGCTTTACACTTACTAATCTCATTTTATTCATATTAAAATTTAAAAACACTACAATTTCTCTTTCGCATGTCAAATTTTAACTTGTATATATTTATACAAATCTTAATTATTCATGTCACTACTCACTCTTTTTATGTATGTCATCCATTTCCTTTTTAAGCATCTCAATTTTTAACCTTTTAATTTCCTTAACATGTATATTTTTCGAGCTGTTTTACAAATGACCAACTGGTGTATATGATTTTCTTCCATTTTTCTTCAGTAGATGGGACTTTAAGATCCATTTATATGTTTTCATTTTGAATTTTAATCTTTAAAATATATCCACTTATTTATTTTAATATATAAATCTCAGCTTTCCAAAACCTTTCTATTTCGGTCTTTTCTAAAAGCCTAATATTTTAACCAATTTGGTAGAACACTTATGCATAAAACTTTGGCCCTTGCTCCATTTAAGCCACCCACATTGAATCTTATGCTAAACCTTTAGATGATCTGAATGAATATCTTCGTTCTTGTGAAAGTTTAAGCCATGATATAACAAATTAATTTTAGTGTTACTGATAGAGGTGTATTTAACGGTTGTTGGATACACTAAAACCGCTCAATCAAACAAATCCATAATCATATAGCTAACCATCAATAGCTAGTAATGGTGACAAGTGTCGAATCCACTGGGATGCTTTGCATATGTAGCAGAATTTTTGATTGGTTTCAAGCTGGTTGAGGATTAATTTCAAAACAAAAACTAGCTAACTGATAATCAAGGTGAAGATTAGGGTTTGGAGGTTTAGACTCACCAATATATTAGGAGCCTTGGTGAGGAACTAGCAAATATGGATCAAAGTTAAGTCTTTGTGGCACTTACACATATTTGAGGAACTAGTTTTCGGCTAATGCTGAGTTTACAAAAATTGCATAATATGACTATTTACAATACTCCTCATGATATGGAGTCTCATGGAAATATTAATGGAAAAAATCATAATGTGACTATTCTTATTTGGATGGTTGAAGGGGCTGGCGTGGTTACGCATCATGAAAAATTGTAAAAATTATATATGGATTAAAGTTCTTTTCATCAATGCGTATCTAATAAGATTTCACATGAATATATTTTGTATTTAATATATACTTCATAAACAAATTTAGATTTCTCCTTTGATTTTTTTTTCACAAAATTAGCTTCAATACACTTTTATTCTTTCTCCTCATTCAATCTCACTTTTTACGATTCTCTACGTTCCTTTAACAATCACTATTTTTCTCGTTGATTCAATTCTATTTTACCCCAAATACTAATTTCCAAAAAATTAACTACTTTTCTACCATTAATAATGTTGGACAATAAAATACAATGCATTTACTAAAAGAATTTATATTATTTATAGAAAATGAGAATATCAATGTAACAATCAAAATAGCTAATTTCTTGAAATCCATCTTCAAAAAAAAAAATTAAGAGTTGAAGTATTTTAACTCCAAACAAGTTTATATTTCATCTTTATTGATGCAAGTGATAGGATGCTTTTATGAGTTCTTCTCCAAATGTATAATAATTCAAGTGTTTGATGATCCAAACATCCACTTAATTAAAGCAATTTTGTTGAACCCATCTTTTTGACGCTTCATTATATGTTTTTTTGGGGGTTTCAACAACCCCTTACAAGTTATTACCACCTTCTTCTCTAACAAATTCACCACCACAGATTCTGTTTCTGTTTACAAAACAACCATAAACATTGAAGTAGAGATTAACAACACCAGCAATATACACTGTTTTTATATGTTTTTTTCAAATATAATTTACAAATTCCTGCATCAAACTTTCACTATGATTTATCATCGATCTATAAGAAAAAATATATTCATGTCGAATCTTGTTAGATTCGTCTCAATATATACTTTCTAAATATCAACTTTTTAAAATTTTTAAAACTCATAAATAAAATTATTTGATATTAAAATTTACATTGGAAACTGCGAAAAAAATGTTTGGTAAATATGAATGTTGGTTGTAAATGTTTGCGTTTTAGTTGATATGTTTAAGTAGCTGAAAATTTTTAATTATTTTTGTTGGTTAGCTTCAAGCTAGTAGCTTAATAAGATAATCCAATTTAATGAAAAAGTTAAGTATAGTTTTTTAATTTTAGCTTGTTGAAAAACAGTTATCAAACATTTTTAATTGTTTGATGGTTTAACAAGTCAATACAAGAGCCAACTATCAAACATACTGAAATAATTTACAAGTTTAATACCCTATATCTATTATATTTCCTATTTTTCAAAATGAATAAACCAACTTTACCAAAAATTTAAATTTATATTGAAATTCTAAGATATGTTATATATTTTAACACGTCCCCTCACACAAGAGCCCTTTGAGTTAGAAGTGTGAATACAACACAAGCCCTCCTCATACTTGGCGCTTAATATTACACTTTAAATGAGGGGTGGTTGAGATTTGAATCAGTGACCTCTTGTCACGCTGGCTTTTGATACCATATTAAAATATTTAGCTTGCATGATTATTATTATTAATTAAGGTGTATATATAAATACAAGGTAAATCAAAGCTAAGAATTAGAATAGAAATGTAAACTTTATTAGAGTATATAACATATTCGGAATATATAATATATGTTGTATACTCTAAGAGACTAACCTTAACCTAGTTATTTGCTCCACTGATTATGGTAGAACAAAAGTGACATATGACATATCATAAGAAAAAAATGGCATTTTTAAAAGCAAACTCAAAGGTTGAGATGAATCACATAACAAATAACTGACCATTGAAGCGGGAAATCATGTCACCGATTCTCTTCTGACATTCTATGCACCTTACATCTGCTGATAAAACAACTTCCTGAACCTGTTATGTTAATTACCATTAACCAATCAAACATTTTACTGTTTGGCAAACAACTGATAATTATTAATAATAGTTGATTAGAGTGACTAATTTGACCAGTAAATTTAATTAACTGGTTTGACATGTTGATTTTAAACCAGCCACTAGCAACAATTTGTTCGACAACAGCTCATTTATAAAAATAACTTGTCTTTATCGGCTAATTTGCCAATAATACATTAAATAGTTTCAACATTCAACCTGCTTATTATCTCAAAATATGTTAAAATTATTCTATTTAAATTAACACTCCATCATTTTTTAGAGAAAGATGATACTACCTTTATTATGAAATTGTCTCATTTACTTTTTTACGCTATCCAATAGATTTATTCAAATCCTTAATATCTCTTATTATACATAACGAAATATTATAAAAATTGGATATTAATAATCTTTGCATTGAGATGAATTAGACAAGATCTCACTTGACTATGTTTTAATTTATAGATTAAGAATAAAATATAAATTAAAAGTAATAAATGAATAGTATTAAAAAGTAAATGAGACATTTTTAGTGAAATAGACAGAGTAAGAATTTAAATGACTAACTTGGGGCATCGTTAGTGACTCCAAAAAAGCCAGACTATATTGAGGTTGAGGTTGAGATTGAAGACGAGAACGAAGAACAATATTCTCCTTTGTTGATTCTTCATTGACATAGTCAACTTCTATTTCCATCTTTTTTTCTATGTATTGTGGAGATGTAGCAAGTATTAATAGTAATATGAGCAACACTCCAAATACTAAGATTACATGCTGAAAAACATTTTAGATCAGCTTTTCCATCATTGAATTTTTACTTTTCTTTTTATATTTCCCCTTTTTATTTATTGGAAAACTTGTGTTGTAAATATTTTTCTTAATTTATGAATATTGCATAGTCCGTATAAAACAAAGGGCAGTTAAAAGAAGACATCTAAGTCTTGTTGAGACGACCGTCTCATCATAAATGAGCCCATATAATAAGCGCATTTTTTTAATTGATCGTTTGAAAGTTGTAACTTGTAAGTGTACGTTTCACTTTTAACAGTCTTGTTTTTTGTGTTATCTATCAAAAGTTTCAACTTTACAGCATTTTTGATATTAATAGTTGATTTAACATACCATTTAATTATCAAAATACTATTTTTTTTAAAAGGTATGAGTTCAATTTTTACATTGTGTTTTCTTTATCTAAGTCTAATATGTAGTAAAATATGTCAAATAATATCATTAGTCATGAGTTGATGAAATATAAAAGTCAATATTGAAATCATCACATTAGATTGAACAATGAATATGAGGGTAACGTACCAAAGCGGGTTACTCCCTTCGTACCTCAAATTGAGCATCATTTTTAATTTTAAGTTGTTTCTCTGATTTTGTCCGATTTCTTTTTACAAAAATAGATATAATTTTATTTTAATTTTATTTTATATTATAACTCTTTTTTTTTTAATTTATCTCCGTAATTTAATTTTTTACTTTATTTATTATCAGGTATTTACTTTTTAAAAATATTTTATTTTCTTTTTTAATACTAAATTAAAATTTAAAAAGACAAAAAAATTAGATAATTTGATATAGGAATACAACCTCAATGGAAAATTCAAAGTATGTGCATAGTAGATAATAGATGCCTTTGAAAAGAGTTTGGAATTGGATGGCCTACAATGTACAAATGATTGAGAAACCACTATAAAAATCCATTTCGACTATTGGATACTTGTATACTACTCTCTCTTATTCATATTCTTGTTACTTGTGCTATTTATTTTTTTTTATTATTCACTAATTATCTTTAATTTGTATTTTATTTTTAATTTATAAGTTAAAATATAATCAATTGAAATTTTATATTATTCGTCTTAATGCAAAAATTATTAATATCAACTTTTTATAATTTTTAATTATGTATAATTAAAAATATTAAAAGTTAAAATATTACCTCGACAAGTGTTAAAAAGTTAAATGAGATAAATAGACTGAATAGGAGGAAGTACATTTTAGTTTTTAATATCTTGAGTCATGTATAATTACAACTTATAAAAAATTTATATTATGAGAGTATGTAACAGGATGATTCAAATAATATCTCTCTTTCTTTTATAACATTTTGGATAATATTTTCACCACTTTTTTTAAATATTATTTATATAATTTATTTTATTTTTTTATTTTCAATCTTATCCTTAAAATTTAATTTTCTTCGCCATATTTTTATTTATAGTACGTTGCGTGTCGTCGAAAACTCTTGGAGACGAAGGAGTAATTGCTAAACAGCTTCCCCAACTTGGATCATGATTTAAGCTTATTTATATTTATATTTAATAAAAAAGATATTTCAATAAACTTTTTATTTTAAGCTTCAAAAGTGAAAGGGTATTTATTTGTATTCAAATGGAAATTGGTCAATAGTCAAAATTCTACAGAAACTGAAATTTGATGGACAACTTTCTAAACATTATTTTACTCCTTACTTTTAAATTTCTTACTAAAATTGAATTGATTACTATATTTTAATTTCTTAAATTTTCAATATCAGCTCATATCACAAATTTATTATATTTAATACAATTCAAGCAAATGTAATTTATACATGATAATCTTAAATCACTGCATTATGAATATAATGATGATTGAAGTAGTAAGCAAAAAGAAAGGAAATACACGCTTACTTAATGATAATTAAAATTATTTTCTATTATAATCAAATATTCGAATGATTTGCCTTATGGGTGTTGGAAAATAAAAAGAAAATTCAATTTTGGTGTTTTCGAAAACTTAATCTCATAATAGTGTTCTTATAGGTAAAGAATTTTACCAAGCTAAAATATTTGGTTCGGAAATCCTATCCTAACAATTAACTTAATAAATTGTAGTCATGATGTTATTTATCTTGTATTTTTTGTCTTATGTTTTTAGATCTCAATGAATAAGAATGTTATTGTGTGACTTGTATAATCACAAGTTTGTCAATTGGCTCAATGGTAAACGGTTGATGTTACTATGCTATGTCAATAAGAATATTAACATATGCTATGTTGATGTTTAATTTGTTAGCCAATCTGCCAATAAGAATATTACTATATTATGTTGATGTTTACTTTGTTAGTCAATTTATCAATTGACATTGTTAGGCAATTCAACAATTGTCAGTAAACGATGATTACTATTACACTTTATAATTCATTGTCACAGTTTATTGTGATTGACAGTAAACAAAGAAGATGGTAGCATTCACATCAAATTTCTACTGTACTTTATCAAAGCTTATGATTCACATCAAATTGCAAATCAAGGATAGTAGATTCGACAAACATTTTTATTGATTTTGACTTTTGGACTTGAATGAGATTCTAGGTTGTATGTAGAAGTATTTTTTGGACGTTCAGCTCTTTTTGTAAGACTTATGAGATTTTTTTAATTTGTTTAACGCATATATTTGCTTGATATAACAGCATTATCCTCTTACAGGTTTGGAATTACCAAAACAAAAAAATTGTAGCTTAATAAAACTATTATATGAACACCATTTTGGAAAGTTTTAGGGAACACTAAAATTGAAATTTTTTATTTTTCAACCCCAATTAGGCAAATCACTCCAAATATTCAATTTGTTTTTTGGCACTATTTACTAGATTGTTTTTAATTTGTATTTATTTGCTCTTTTTAAGTTAAATATTGTGAAATTAAATTCTATTTGATTCGTTTTAATGTAAATTATTTATCAATATATCAATTTTTTAAAAAATTTACCCAAACAATTAAATTATTCATAACTAAAATAATATATTAACAAGTATGAAAAGCCAAATAAAACATTTACACAAAAGTAGGGTTATAAAGACCATTTAAATTTTCAATACATTCACTGTAAAGGCAACAATCTCGTAGCAGAGTATTAAATATTATATACTAAGTTTCTATAAGTGAGCCAAAAGACAAAGAGAATAAAGCAAAAGCTAGACCCTCATCATATTTTTAACGAATCTTTTCCCATAATATTGCAAAAATGAAAAATATTTCTCACTTAGCATGAAATGAAAAGGTATTTTCCACAATACCGTCCACATGGCAATTTTTTTTTTAATATTCCAGACAAAACCGCCAAATGAGATGGCAGTTTGCATTAACCAGTAAACCGCCACATGAAGTAGCGGTTTGGTTAGGGCAAACCGCCATCTCATTTGGCGGTTTTATCCTTGTAAATCGCCATATCATGTGGCGGTTTGCTCTGTGCTCGTCCAGCGTTTTACTTTTTTCTTTCAATTTCCATATAGTTAGCGCAACCTGCATTAAACTAATTCAATACCATCTATTCCATAATAATCAACTACGAACCAGCTTGATTTGAAAACATTAATTATGAAAATAATGCGAAGATATATTACAATCATGGAAAGTGATACAAGAAGTTCAAATCATATAAGTTGATACAAAGTTTGTTAAACTATAATCCCGAGCGTTTTTTGTTGTGCGCATCGGTGGATTAAAATGGTGTATACTCGTATCTCTACAATGAATTTTTGATATGTGATGAATTTTTGCAGAGGCGATGGCTGTGGAGGAGGAGTTGTCATGGAAGCTGGAGGAACGAATGGCGACATAGCGCCGGATGTCGATAGGGATCTGGAAGACCGACCTCGAGTAGATGAACGCTCGCGACCTCTTGTGGACCGAGTACTTGATCCTCTAGAAGAGCTACCTCGGTGGGCTGAACTCCGTGGAGAAGGAGTGTTGAATGTGTCATTTACCTCGCCAATGATGGGTGGAGTCGGAATGAGGTACTCATACCCCGCCTGACTCAATGTATCGGTCAATGACGTGTTAATGGAGCCAAGGGTCTGAGAACATAGCCGATACCCCACATCAACTGGTGATGTAGCGGCCCTGTGAATCGTGTCATTGCATTGTATGAGCACCGATCGGATGCGCTCAGCCTGTATGTTATCATTATATTGTTAAAAGAATCACATAAAAGTATTACTATATGTTATGAGTGTTAAAAGAAGACGTACCAGTAACGTAGATGTCGGATGTTAATGTGATCCTGGCTGCGCAAATGTGGTGTTCGTTAGGCGTAATATGGAGATACGCATGTACCAATTCATGTACGTACCAGAGCTATGACCGGTGTGGTTATCTCCTCGAACCAATCGAGATGCTCGGTCATTCCATGCATCTACCTGCGATTTATGTCGTACGACGTAGTTCTTGTCCCCAGTCCTCCGATCAATCGCAGGTAGTTGAGGTTGGGAGTCATAGGCATGTGGAATAACCTGCTCTAAACCGAATTGACGCATGACACAATCCGGGAGATGTAGCTCTACGATGTCAAAGCAAATAAGTGGACAACGCGATCTCCAAATCTCGTGGCCCGATGTACATATGTGTGGTAGAGCGTCCATCTTAGCCGTTGTGTAAGACTGCCATGTCATCTGTAATAGAAATCAATATACTTAGTAATATATACAATTTATTCATAACTAATACAAATAGTAAATGTTAATAACCTGCTCGTCCCGTTGTCGATCAAGTGCGTCTCTGTAGTAGACGATAGTATGTGGGGAGTGGGACCTCGAAAGATATACACGAAGCCAGCTGCAAACAAATGAACTTGTTTAATATTTTCATGTATCATAAAATAGTGAAAATTTGAATTTGAATAGTGAATTGAGTGTTGCTAACTTACTGCTAAAGGATCCATCCCACGACGATGCTGTGAACCTAACACCGGTTCAAAATCCTCCGCGTCATCTTCTTGATCATGTTGCCCAGCCGGTCGAATCGTCCGAATTATAGGCCTCCCTATATGAATATGCTCCCACGACCATATTTGTAACAACATCAAGCAGCCTCCAATGCCCTTGGCACCCTTACGAGATGCTCGACATAATTTACGATACAGATACGTTAGGGTAGCACTTCCCCAACTATACTCATCTACCCGCTCCAAGTCTCCTAGTAGAGGGAGATAGATCAACTGCACCGAGTCACCGCTCTTGTCTGGAAACAAGATGCATCCAAACAGGTACAAAATATACGCTCGCACATGTCTATCCACCGTAATATCATCCGCGTCATTCTCTAGTGCGCTAAAATGCTCTTTGAGCCAAGTCAACTTCAACAACGATCTAGTAATGATCTTCGGCTGTGTGGGGTCTTGAGGGTTTTCTGGCCAAACCCCTAGTAGCTCATGAACTAATGATGGCCAATTTCCCTCTCCATGACCTATCACTGCTTGTCCTTCAATGGGTAGTCCCATTATAACTGCCACATCTTGCAACGTGATCGTTGCCTCGCCAACTGTAACATCTCGGAATAACTCGGGTCGTACGAAAAGAGAAGATGACCTTTTAAAAACGAGACAACTATAATCCGAGTCAAACCGGGATGTTAGAAAACAGTTTTAAACGGGTTTGAAGTTAAGGAAAACGTGCGGATCGAGTTCTATTAGCGTTATTATGAACTACTTGATAAGAAATTCTTAGCAGCGGATAAGAACGAAAAGTTAAATCCACTTATTACAACTTGAGAACGATGATCGCCTCATAAAACCAAATGTTCTTTAAACTTAATTTTGAAGTTCTTATCAAGACTTCTCAATCCTAGTAATTTATTTCTTCAAGGGACAATCCTCACTCCCCAGACCTGCAACTTAACTTACTGCTAGTCATTGCCCAGATAGGCAACAACATCATCGCAGGGTCGTTAAGACCAAAAGTACACGTCAGCAATCGTCGCATATCAAATAAATAATAACACAAGAGTAAGTTTTAATTTAATAGCTGACAATTCACAGAACTGTACGCTTCGATCATGCTAATTAAGAATAATTATTTTCATGTAAAGATTAGTCAGCCATACTGCTGTACTATCCAGCCATACTGCCGGTACACTCCAATCTCCATAAGTGAGACAATACATTAGGGGGAGCTAACCCCTAAGCAAGTCTCTACCATAGACACTCGCCTTACTTCGGTGCCTATGGTTAAGTATGCATACCCCCGCGGTGGCTCATAATGCCCCCATATACCGCGAGTAATTCATTTCCACCAATTGACGTCATACTACGTCCACTTTAAGGTTAGTGAGGTCATACTACCTCTGCTTATCAAAACAATATATCAAAATTATTTATTCGAAAAGATAACATTATTCATACTATATATCCCTACTTTACTTTTGTATACCATTATTATATGATACATCGGTCTAAATGCGAACTTCGCTGCGTGTACATACCTTAAGCAAGATAACCAACTCACAAGCGTCTTAATCAATTCCCGGTCACGAATCGACTTCCTACAAGGTTCAATCGTATTCGGGAAATAAGCACACATACACATTTTCCTCAAATCATCCATAACACACACATACAATTACATCCATACCTTTAACATCCATCACATACTAAAACATGGCAAATACACAAAACAGGACAGCCTATACAATCTGTCCAGAAACTCAACTTAAAGCTGTCAAACTGAAAATTCGACTTCACCGTTGCGTCTGGAAGGCATCAAAACCCTCGGGTACCAATTTCCATAATTTATAACATAGTATAAGTATTTTTAACCTAATTTCAAAGCCAAAAATGTTCCAAAAACACTTTATTTTCACCATTTTCCAAACCTACGGGATTTTGTCATTTCATTTTTTTTTATCACAAAAATATAAATTTCAATGCTTTATTTCCTATTTAAATCTAAACGACAATATTTACAAAATTTTCATGACCATCTATGAAATTAATTTTTATTCCTCAAAAATAATTCTTTTTACACAATGTACACACACACACTTCACATATATATATTTATATATATTTCTCTAGCAACATTATAAATTCCTCCTATTAATCAATAAAATAAATATCTAACACCACTTACATTTTTCTATGAGCATCCATTATATATATATATATATATATATATATATATATATATATATATATATATATATATATATATATATATATATATATATATATATATATATATATATATATATATATACTTTACAATCATCCATCAAACAAATCCTTCACACACATATAAACATATCTAAATCCCTAAAAAGAAACATTCTTCATCAATTTAGATAGAAAAATACATCTCAAAATCATACATGAAATTTTAAATTCATAAATTAAATATGAATTATAAGATAAAACATATAATAATCATAGATAGATTAAGAATTACACTTACAATTGTAAAGGAAAACACCAAATGATGAAGTGTAATGGAGTTAGGAATGTGAATTAGGAGAAATTTTGAAAGGATGTTAAAATGAAAATGATTAAGGAATTAAGAAGGGTTAATTATATGGGATTAATGCCTTGATCCTTCATTAACCTAAGGGAGTTACAAGCTCCACCAAAAGTCTCTCTTTTATTTATTTATTTATTTTTTTTTGAAAATAAAAGATGGGTTAAGGAAAGGTTTGGGCCCAAATAATTCTAATTGCCAAAAAGGATTACAAATCTCATGACCAAGCCCAATAATAAATAAAATTTATATATAGAAATATTACTAGTGAATTATTAAATATATCGGGAAGAAAATATCGGGGTGTTACACCAACCGTGAGGTGGAAGGTATGAGTCTCCGGCCTCCACCTCTCCACTAATGCAGTGATAAGAGCTCGATCGAGCTCTAAACCCCCGCCCAACAACCTGTGAATGTAACTAAAACCAGCTAATTCCACTACCTCTAATACTATGTCATCGACCTCCCAATGTAACGTACTCGCCTGGTAGTGCTGACGAGTAACCAACTGGGTAGTGTTTAAAATTCACAAAAATATTATCAGTGCTGACGAGTAAGCACTGATGGATCAATTGGGCCCGGCATCGCCATTATCGTTGTTACATACATAAGTGTTATAAAATTCACAAAAATATTATCAGACTCAACATGATTACAAAATATTAAAAAAAACATACTTTGTTTACCTTTGAGGACATGTTTTCTTATTATGACAACTAAATCCACAAATGCTACATGTGTTACAAGGACGCGTGGACAGTGCATCCATTTCGTTTCGTATACGAGTTGATCGCGGACGACCCTTTCCACTCTTAGTTGAGGGATCTGGAACAACTGTAGGACCATTCCAAGGATCACAGGTGAACATGTCTGGAACAGGCATAAAGGTCTTCTTATATGTGGATACGTATTTTGTACTGTGAAACGAAGGGTCCACAAAAGCATTATACGAAATGTTACAAGCTCGACATACTGCAAGAACATGTGAGCACGGTAACTTGAACATGGTTGGTTTCTGACAGGAGCATGATGTTGCTGTGAGGTTAACCATGTAGCATTTTTCACCTTTTCCTGCTATCCTGCTGCCACAACCAGTGGTGACCTCAAATATCCCACGTACTGTGTCATATATCCTAACATCATGAACGCGTGCTTTTTCACCATTCTTATCAATCATATTAGTTGGTTTCTTGGCATACACATGTCCATTCTCTAATCTGTTTCTCCCTAAATCCCTCCTTGTGGCAAAGTATTCGTTAACCCGGAAGAATGTCATCCTAACCAATGAAGTGATTGGGAGACACTTGGCACCTGTCATTACGCCGTTGAACGCTTTAGACATGTTTGTAGTTTTCACTCCATATCGATGCCCACCATCATGAATCAAAGTCCATTGGCGCTCAAGAATATAACCATCCACTAAGTGCTTATACGCGTCCTCATTAAACTCTTTAAGGCGATTCATGTAGAAATTACATTTCCGAATCTTTGTCTGATCAGAAGCTTTTCCAAATAAGTTTTTAACTGCTATGTTTTTGAACTTCTTATGCACGTTCGAAGCTAGATGATGTTTACAAAACCGATGGAATGCAAATGGCTCTTCCCAACCTTTTCCAACTCTATTCATTGCATGCAAAATTCCCTTGTGACGATCAGATATAACACATAAGCCGTCCCTCTTAGTAACATAATTCCTTATAGGCAAAGGCAAGTGGGAACAACTGAGAATTTGCATCTATCGCCATAGCAATCATAAGTGTGCCTCTTTACTTTCCGTACAAATGTGTACCATCTATGGAAATAAGGGGACGACAATGAGGAAAACCCTTAATGGATAGTCCAAAAGCCCAAAAAATTCTCTGAAACATCACTCTGGTAGGATCCATTGTCTGTTGGACTTTCCATTGCACCACTGTTCCTGGATTAGATTGCATTAATGCCTGCAAGTACCTTGGAAGCTCCTCAAAGGACTTATCCCAATTCCCAAATACTTTTCTTATAGCCTTATTTTTGGCCAACAAAGCTCTTTTATATGTTATAACAAATCCGTATTTATTTTTTATAAAATTAACGATTGACTTCACCTTGAACGCTGGATTAACGCTGATCATATCCACGATAAGATCAACAACAAATTCAGAACTAAGGAGGGGATGGTAGTCACTGTAATGTACTGAGCAATCTTGACTATGACCCTTATATCGCACAATCTTAAATGATCCCGTGGCGATCATAATAGCTCGCATCCTCCATTCACAATCTATATCCTCCGCATTAGTGCATTGGATAACGTACTTTGAAGGCTCCGACTTAATTACACGGAAGTTTCTATTGTTAGAAATCGTCCATGCTTTAACATTCTTCTTAAGGTGGTCTAAGGAGCTAAACTCTTGTCCTATCCTAAAGTCTCCATTTTCATTCATGGAGTTGTCATCGTTCCAGGTCATCCATGCATCAATCAATCTTTGATCAACCTCATCAATTCTAAGCCAATCTTGAGATGGAGCACCATCTCTAGTCGCTGCATCTAGAGCTTCTCTTCTGTCATCATCCTCCTCTGAATCAGAATCAATATGCTCATCCTCCTGATCTAACAGTCAACCTCGTTCACATTACGCCTACCCAAGTGATTCGTGGAAAAGGTGTTCTTTGATGAGTTGGAGAGGTAAACTCATCAAAGTACTCATTAACGTAATTTGGGTTACTTAACATTTCTGTGAATGTATCATGGCGTACACTAGTTACTGATTCTGGAAGTTCTATGCTAGTCATGACTTCCTCGCATTATCCAAATTTGCAACCAATTCAACATAAACCTCCATTATCGTTCCAGGGGCTTATGATGCCGCATAAGTAAGAGCATTTATGCTTTCATCATTCTTAATCGGGACTAACACATTTTTCCCAGTCACCGGATATTTCATCTCCATTTTTAACATAAAAGAGTTGCGATCACAACCAATTACATCACAGATTTTGCTATGAAACACCTCAAAATTAATATTCTGACGATGGATAAACATCACTGTATTTAATCCTTCATTATACACATCGGATCCAGTATAACTTACTTCCTCACCCCAATACACTATAACGGGATAATGATCCATATTCTGCAAACACAAGCATGTTTTTCATGTGATTTCACATACACTTTATTGTTGATTGTGAGTAAGGGAAGTGTAAATGTGAATATAAGAATTTGTGATATTAAGGTATTAGAACACTTATTAAAAGGTTTAATTCAAATATAAAACTAAAAATACCATGAATTTATAACCATTAAACTAACCCTACAAAGTAATAAACTTTCATTGAAGCATTTCATTAAACACTTTATATGCATACAAACCAAATCATAAAATTCAACTACAAATGTGTAAAATGTAAGCTTAAATTATGAAATCAAGAGAATGTAACAAACAATCAATGTATTTATAACTTCAAATGACAACATTAATGAACAAAAAAACAATTTGCAAATTGAAAAAAATTAGGGTTTTATTCATACCTTAAATGAGGATGAAAATGAACAAGTAGAGAAGGAGAAGATGGGAATGTAGTTGATTAGTTTAGTTGAATGAGAAGAATTGTAAATATGAAGTAAATGAGAGTGAAGAAATTTTTTTTTTTTAAGAGAGCAGCGGCAGAAAGAAGCAAAGAAGAAGTGAAATCAAATGAGAAAAACAGCAAACTGGTCACGTTTTGTACAGGTACAAAACCGCCATCTCAAGTGGCGGTTTACTCAAGCTTCAATTTTTTTTATTTTTTTTTAAATGAAACTAATAAAAAATCGTCATTTCATCTAGCGGTTTAGTACAAACTCCTAAACAAAACCGCTAATTGATGTAGCGGTTATATTAAAAAAAAAAAGAAAAAAAATTTTCTCACACCTATCCTACGTAGATAGTATTGTGGGAAATACTTTTCCATTTCATGCAAAGTGGAAAATAATTTTTCCTTTGGCAATATTTTGGGGAAAGGTTTTATTTTTAACTCCAATTTCTTTAAGTGAGTAAAATAAAGGCAATGGGTTTGATTGATAAGGGCAAGGGTACCCAAGTTCTCCCAGTAGTATATACTAAGTTTAAATACAAGAAAAAAATATTATAAATGATGGAGTACAATATTTTGTTAATTCTCAATAATAGTAGCAATTTTTTTTAATTAATCATGAATAATAATAAATTAAAAAATTAATTTTCTAAAATAATACCAACTTTTATGTATTAATATTAACTAATTTATTATTTTTTGTTCACATAACCTACTTTGGTTTTTTAACATGTTGAAAATACTATTCGAAAATACCACTTCTAAGTTGGTATTATTCACAATAGGAGCAGAGCAAAAATTAAAAGACTTTTGAAACGCCCTATGCAATTTCAAAAATTTCGATATTTTTTTTAATAATTGAGTCTTTAGACACTAAATAATAAATATATACTACGTAATTTAAAATTAAAGCTTCTAATTTTTCAAGGTCTTATACGGTCGAACATGCTCAAAATTCACAATGAATAAAAATTAACATAGTAGTAAAATTAGCAAATAATTTTATAATTCACTATAAATTTTGCTAAATATAAGGATGACTAACATAGCCACATCTTGCCTATCAAAATACTACCAAACTTCCAGTCCAGGGCACTGCTTAAAACCATTGCCGAGGAAGAATACTTGAAAAGAATTCTCAAAGTGCAGCATACAATTCTCATACATGAAAAGGAAGTTGCGACCCAGTCGCACGAGCCAAAGGCACAAACTTACGAACAAGAGTCTAAACTCCGGTCTTCAATAGTCCGTTTCTCGCTCGACAGCAGCTTCTCTAATAGTCCCTTTCTCGCTCGACAGCAGCATCTCTTTTGTTGCACCTGCGTTATACATCTGAGACTCTAAAGCAAGAGCTTAGAATAGCTAGAATAGACTAAATCCTCTAATATCAGTCGGAATAATCGACACGACAATAAATTTTATTAGCATATGAAGGAACAAGAAAAAAAAAACCAAATTACAAGACAAATCAATCAAATGCACAAATTTATCACTTCAAAGGAGAAAAACTGATACAAGAAACAATGTGATCTTTTATTCCTACATATTTATACAGAACTTGCAAGCCACCCATAATACAACAGCCTTCAGAGAATAAAGCCCACATCAGAGAATCACGGGAAAAAAAAGAGTAAAAACTAGCATCCTACCTAAATTAAATTTGTTCTAAATCTTACTCAAAACCGATGCCCAACTGTTAAAAAAGCTTTCTGCCACATTTGGGATTTGCCGCAACTTGTGGGATAACAAGGCTTCTTCTTCTCTAACACTTGTGTCAATGAAGAACGAACATTTAAGAAAAAGGTTATGATCTAAAAGCCTGATCGATGATTTCCATGCTTCGCACGAAATCATCGAGACATAACCAATGATCTTGGTACTACCGGCGGGCTGAAAAGAGAATCGGATGCATACTTGCACTTATCATGGTCCACTTTAACAGACATACGATTCTCTTTACCAATTTTGGCAGTAGAAGAAATTAAGTACTCCTGATGGTTCTCAGGAGAATCCTCCCTTTCAAAGTTGATCCCGTAGCTTCTATGTTGCTGCAGCTTCCGAACAACACATTTACGCCTTCTTTTACATGTTGATTCCCACTTCAACTGTGTAAGCACATTGTCATTCAAAAGATCAATTACAGCACCCGTTGAATGTGAATTCCTAGATACCGGAATTACAATCGGGTTACTAGATAAAACTCGAGTATCAAACAAAAGGTCTTTCCCCTCGTCACATTCAAGATGCTGCTCACTGGAAACATGATCTTTCAGACACTTATCACTGCCATGCTTTCCGCTTCGTCCCTCTTTCACAAGGTCGGATAAAATGGATACAATATCTTGCCTTTCGCTCAATTCTTTCCAAGTTCCACCAACCCATTCATGGGAACGTCTCAGATCAGCGTGTGTAAAGCCAGCTACAAGCTTTTCACCTAAAATTGAGCAAGAACGCAAAAGGTATAAACATTTCAGACAATTTCATAGGAAAGAGAGGAGAAAAAGGAACTTATTTCAGAGATTTTACCAAAAAAATTATACCTGGAAAATAAACTTGGAGCTTCCCACAAGATTCTTTTTCAATAACTATACCCTCCCACCAACCATCATGCCACCATGCATCCACTATAGTACTAACACTGATGACTGCCGATACTTTGGCATTGTGTGCACCGGAAGGCCTAATCGTTGTCCTACCATTAAGTCGAACGCCCATCTCATCCTGAACAGCAATTCTCGACGCTAAGACCCATTCCTGAAGAGCAAAAGGAAGACATCTATTACCTTAGCATTCTCATAAAACCAAAATAATAAGCCATGTCATCAGAAATGAGCCAGTAAAGGGTTTTTCCATCAAAAAGAATGTTCAAGATATGTTCATCAGATGTGAAGAGGACAATTTTTAGCTTTGTTTTGAGTGAAAATCTGAAGATTCATAAGTCAAAATAAGTCACATAAATAAAATTTCAATATTAATGTAGCAAGTCAGAAAGGACAAAACACATTCCAAAACATTTTTCACTCTTCTCACAAGCAAAAGATCTTGTTCATTTTCTTATGTTCTCAAAGGGAATCATCTAAACACAAGTTTTTGAAAGAAACATGAATATACACCTTGAGATTTTTAACTTAATTCTTTGCATCCATATTATCGAATCATATTACTCCATGTTCACACTTTTGTATTACAACAATTTTAATCATAATTAGTAACATTGCTCTCTTCTGCTTTTATTAGATCAAATTATGTTTCCGAAACACCAAATAAACGTTTCACAGCTCTCATTTTATTCTCGTATGGAATCAAATTCATTTTTAAGTAACATTAATCTCAACACAAATTTCAAAAAGAAATACAAATGTATACCTCGAGATTCTTTTCTTCATTCTCTGCATCTTTGATGTCACAATAAAGTAGCTTGACTTTACTTTTGTGCTTCTTGATGATAGTTGCTCTAAACCAGCAGCCCCTCAATCCACTATCCTGAGATAGAACTTCAACCATTGAACCCACATTCATGTGTTGAGCTAAACTCTCTATATTGTCCTTTTTACATATAGAGTCAGGGCCAGATACAAGGTGAGGTTTGGTTTGACGGATCGCATCAACATCATCCAAGGCAGGTCTTACTGTAGCACATGGCACATTAACTTTGCGTTCTCTTGATAATCGCAATCTCTTTCTTGGTTTATTCTCAAAGAAACAGTCGACAACTTCCTTTTTCCGGGATGCATCACGTAGACATGCCTTCTCCGTTGTCCTAGCTGAAGGAATAGAAAACATGTATTTGACAACATCCTGTTTCCAATATCCTCTCACTTGAGTTATGTCCAAAGCCGTGGCACCATCGTTGTCATATTGTTGGCAACACACATATGGTTGCAACAGAGTATTCGCAGCTTCAGACACAAACTTAGCATAATGGCTTGGACTCAAAACAGTAGCCAGTCCATCAATGCATTCAACGCTGAGATCTTGAAGACAAAGAGAAAAGAAAATTTCTCTCTCATTATAATTATGAGGCAAATCAATACCAACCTCATCAACTTTATGAAACCAGCGTACCACAACCAACTTTCTTCCTTTGGTATCTTCATACATATCATCCAAGTAAGCCACAAGTCTCTTGTTCTCCTCAGCCAAAACATGAACAAACTGATTCACCTGCAGAAGGACAAGTAAATATGTAAGCTCATTCCAACCACATCAAATTCTTCTAAAAAATGAACAGATTCTAAATAGTTATCCCCACATATCAGCTAAACAGGTCTTACCGAGATTTTAATTCCATTACGAGAAAACGCTTGATAGTGTTTCCGTCTCTTTTTGCACGTCCATTGGGAACCTAGCCAAAGGAATTCTTTTGTGTGGTTACCTAGCTTCCTCAGTTGAGCAGTCTAGAACAAGAAATTTTGAAAAAGAAGAATATAAGCCAGAGGGACAAAAAATTTGCAGAAATGCACATCAAAAATCAACTATAAGGTAATGACAAGTACCTTCATTGTCTCCACATCTGGCTCATGCTTTTCATTTCCATATGTAGAACAACCATTCATCTGCTGCAAGGCAGGGACAGGTGACTCTGTGCCCAAACATAAAGAAAAAACAATCAGCATAAACGTTATAACTCATCATGCACATATAAAAACATAGATGAAAATCACACAACAAACAAAGCTACACAATCCCAAAGAGGGGATAAGTGGAACACTCAACCAACAAAAAGCTTTAGCCAAAAACTAAGAGGCTATATCAATTACAAAATAGTTAAATTTATCAGAAATTTTTATTAGATGCAGACAATTGAATTTGAAATTACATAAAAAGGTTACATAAGAGAGAACATTTACATCGTAACCTACATAAGATGAGGGCATGAAGATGCCAATGCTCTCAACCAGCTCTTAAATCCTGCAGCCCAGATCACGATCAGCCATCGTTAAGTGCCAAGGAATGTGTATAAAAACTATGAAAGCCTATTTTAACTTTCAAAAATCAGTGGCAAAAAAAACAAGCACTATTAACCAGATTTCGCATAAAAACGTTATTGACCAAGGGATCCATTAATTTATCAAATTAGATGAAACGCCAAATTTCAAAACATGACAAAACCCAAGTCAAAGCAAGAATTCTAAACAAGACTTATTTAAAAAAAGTTTAGGTATCATAATCTTTATACAACTAACACAGCCAAAGTTCACAAGAAAAGAATCAAATCATTAAATTAAAGCAAAAGGCACAAAGCTAACAACCAATAGCTACCACCATCAGCACACAACCATCACCCTGAAATTGAATATACAGGACAGGATTTACTTTGTTCAAATAGCATACTCAAAAATTAAATGCTTCAATAGAAAAACAAAGTTCTATATTTTCTTACAAGCTAGAACAATGATCAAAACAACACAAAATAACCATTTATTAAATAAGATATCACCAAAAATGAGTAATGAGATCTTCATAAACACACAAAAAAAAACGTTTATGTATTTTCTCCATGAAATTTATTTTCACCTATTATCACTTGAGAGGGCGATATTATATAGATGGTAATGAGAGGGGTTAGTAGTTGAGAGCTTTCCTTTTCAATGTTATGATAGAGGCTCAATATTCAACCTAACGGGAATTCTCTAGCCTACCCCAAATCAAAAGTAATGAAAATTTGTGAAGAAAAATGTTTCGAGGACAAGTGCTGTATTAGCACATCTCATCAAAATATAACAACCATTGTTATTACCACCATTAAATACCAATAAATAACAATAAACAGGGTGTTAAAAGAGATAAAATTTTCTAAAGATTAAAGGTCAAGTTCAGAAACAACCACATATGATAACAAAAATATCACAGCTCTAACTCTATCAATTAAAGTTTTGAACTTTTGGAAAATGATAAAACCAATAACAGAGAAGAAACAATAGCAAGAAAAATTGGAGTTTCCATCCCGTGAGGCTAAATCAATATTAAAGTACAAGCAAACTTTTCAACAGAAAATAAAAACACGAGTTTTGCAGATTCTCCATAGAAAAAAAAATCGTTTTCCTTTAAAATTTGTCTAAAAAGATATAATTCCTCTAAAAAATAATGCTTATACCTTTTCAGGCCAAGGTTAGAATTCAAATCTAGCAAACAAACTCCACAAAAACCATTAATTAGCTTAAGACCTTATTAGTTGATACCCAAAAATATAACAAAATATACTCAGAAAATATTAAAAATTACATATACATAAGAAATGGAGCTTAACAGATCTGAAATCATAGATCCTTTCGAATCAAATTTAAATCAAAAAAAAATTTCTACAAGAAATTCGTATCCCAAAACATTCAAATACTCCTTATCCCCATATATTTTGAAAAGGTAGATATGGTAAAATTCACCAAACCAAAAACCAATAGCAATTTTAAAACTGTATTGAAAATAATGAAAATTTTCTCAAATATCCAGATCTGAAATTCCCATTAAGCACATCAGAAGACTCAAATTCACATCGTATGAATTGAACCCCCACACCACACAAGAGGGAAGAAATCAAATCAAATTAAGCTCAAACCCACCCAAAAAGCAAAATAAAAGAATCAAATAATGAAAAATACCTGGAATGAAGGAGTTCAACCAATGAATAACCTCCTGCTTTGACTTAGGCTTATCAAACGAAGAAAAATCAAGCAAAAAACGGTAAGTAAAATGACGCAAAGTCTTCTCCTTAGCAACAACAGCAAGATCAGAACCTCCATCAATTCTTTTCAACAAATAGTGAATCTCTCTTCTTCCTTTCTCGGTACACACATACACCTCTTCCCAACCTACATACACCACCTCTTTTTCCATTTTTTTTCTTAAGAAGAATCCAGAAGCTTAGGGAATTAAGGAGGGACTATAGAGAGAGTATAGAGAATTCTGAAAATTGAATAAATGGGGAAGGAGGTAAGAAAATAGAAGGGGTGGCCGATTGGGAGCGTTTTATTTTGGTTTGAAATGGGAAATTAGGGTTTGCAGATTGGGAGTGGGGATAGATGAAAGGAATCTGACGGTTCAGATTTAAGGTTGCACAACGATGACACGCACGAAGCTGCGTAAGAAATTGCGCATCAACCGCCTAAAAATTGAAGTTTAATGGAATTTACTCTTTTCTTATTTCTTAATCTTAAGGAATATATGAAAGAATATTATATTTAATTTATGTAATTTTATAATATTTTTGCCTTGAAAACATAAATATTTAATTATTTTAATATTTATTATTTTCTTAAAGTTAAAGTGGCTATATAAAATATTTATTATTTTTCAATTTCTAGATTAGATTCCCTTAAAAATTTAAAATTATTAATAATAAAAAAAATTTATTGATTTTTATGTACAGCCTAAGGACTGTAAATATTTACCAATAAAATAAATACCTCATTTATTTTGAAAACAAATAGAAAGTCACTATAATAGGAGTACATCTATGATCTATAATAATATATTAATAGTATATAAGTGAATTGGGAAATAAAGGTATTACTAAATAAAGAAATTGAATATTTGATATGAAAAATAGATTATGATGTTTAATTTGATGTTATCTTTGTTTCTATCATTAAGGTTTATTTTTAATTTTGGATTATCACTTTAATCTGTCATTTTTTAATCTTATTCATATATAAAGCGATTATTTATCTTTCAAGAAAAAAAAATGATTAATTAAAAGTTATAAAAAAAATCAATAAAAGATTTCAATTTTGACCGAAAAGCGATTAATTTCAACAATTAAATGCTTCTTACAAGTTCATAACCTTAAATAGATTAATTATTTTGAACTCTTCGATTTCAACGATAACGCGATCAATTCAATTTTGAAAGTGATAAAATTATATATAAAATGATCAATTAAATAATCAGTTATAACTTATAACTTATAAAAAAAATTAATTTTGACCTTAAAGGTAATAATTATGAACTTAAATTGATCAATTTTTTATCGTGTATTGGAAAAAATTATAATTGAACCCATTAGACTATTGGTCTCAATCTAAGATGATCGCTTCCGAAACCTACTGATCTTTTAGTTACATCTATATAATTTATCTTCCGTGTTTATTTACTATCAAATATTTCTATGGTAATACTTACTATCAAATACTTCTATGGTAATGCATAGTATATAAGTGAACAGGGAAATAGTGATATGAATATGTTGAAAAATAAAATATAATATTTAATCTTATGTTACGCATCTTCATTTCTATTAGTAAGTGTTATTTTCTATTTTGATTTAATTCTTTATTCCACAATTTTAATCACATTTATATATGCCTTTTAATTACATGATTATTACATCCATATATCCTTTTCATTTATTATCAAAATTATATATTTTTCTTTAAAATACTTCAATTTCTCTTTATAACAATTGAAGTATCCTATAGGAAAATAGGAACAAGAGGGAGTATTGTTTTATCCTTTCAGATGGAGACCTTCGATTCCTTAATTCTACTATAGTCTTGAGGCTAGTTCTTACTTTTTATTTATCTCTCTCATTTTGCATTAATTTTATTTTAAAAAAATAATTTTCTATATTTTTTAAATCTTATGTATACAATAAAACTCTCATTTAATTTTATTCGTATAATTTATTTTTCCTTTTCATTTATATATCAATTAATTGGATTGAAGTATAATTTCATAGTTTTAAATGTTTTTAATTGATTATAACTAACTTTTATTGATTGTAACTAATTTGTAGTTATACATTATAACTGAATTTTACTGATTAAAATTGATTTTTCTGATTGCAACTGATTAGTGATTATACATTACAGCTGAATTTTACTGATTAAAATTAATGTTTACTGATTGTAATGACTAATTACAACTGATTTTTACCCATTAAAACTTATTTTTATCTAATAACTTATTTTTTTTAAGATGAATTAAACTACACTTTAATGCTAATGAATAATGAAAGAAGACAAAAATGTAAGGATCATTTAAATTTGAATGAAAGTAGATAAATGCAAAATATATCTCAGGTGAAGAACCCAAATCGAATAGGTTTCAACCCATTGACTTAACATTTGATTTAGTTTTTGTAAACTTTACTTGTAAATAAATTTTTACTAGCAACATCATAAGGATAATTCAATTCAATTAACATCTACAATTTTAATTCGATTAACTTAAATCGTTAAAGTTTAATAAAGTCATTTTAATTTAAATTTTATTATAAAATAAAATTTATTGGTGCGATTCAGGTTTTTCGAGCACAACTTGTTAACTATATTTGTTTAGTGTTTTAAATTTTTTAATATTTCTTAAAAAAATAAAAAAAATATGTTTTTTAAATATAATTTGCATGCACCCATATAGGCTCAAATAGAAACTAGATAGCAAGTAATTATTTCAAAGTTATAAATGATTACTTTGAGAATATAAGTATATATAGAGTCAGTTAAATAAAAATAATCAAATTTAATTATAAGATTGTCTCATTTAAGAATTTGTGAGCATAAAAGGAATTAATGGGTGTGACTCATTCTCAAAACATTTGAAAAGCAATGTTTCATAATTTGTAAATTACGACTCATTGTTTCCGGTCAAATCTGGATTGTAATTGTTACTAACTATGACTTAAGATGAAGAGAGACATTACCGGGAAAAAAAATATGATTTTTTTGCCAATTCTTAAAATCTAGTAAAATAGGTAGATCATTTCGAAATGAAAAAGTGTAGCAAAATGATTGAGATGAAGAAACTAGCCAAGAGCCTTCCCCTATTCGCCTCACCCGAGCCCTCCCAAATGATTTTGCAATGGATACCAAGAGCATTTGAGGTAGCCATCCTAGCACACATTCGTGACAATATCGTCGGGTGATATAGATACATTCAGCTTTTTTGGTGGTGTACTATCTTATGTGTTCTTTAATCACAAATTGTAGTTGGGGCTATTTTAGTGTGAGACGCGCCACACAAATGAATTAAATAACCCAATCAATACAAATTATGCGAATATGAACATCTGGTTCACAAAAATTCATGCTAATACACTTATTTACAGAGATGTAGTACCACAATCGGGTATCAGTAAGCTTACGTATACAAGAATGTTCTTAGATGTCTAAATAATTCTCCTATCAACTAAAAATGATCTTCAAAGTAAATTAAATACATTAAGCTTGAATGAGATGGGAGAAAGATATATTGCTGAAGAGAGGAAGGACCCTATATCTGATCTTAAATTTAAAACAACAATGCTACTATCCCTTATCAGCATCTCGATCATTACAATGACTCCACTGACTAAACAAACTAGCTAAGATTTCTCGCGGCTTTTCTGAAGAACGAACTCAAATAAAACCCCGCATTACCAAAATGAATTTTACCAGTCTAAACTTATATTTCTGGAAATATAGAGTTTGTCGATGTATTGTATAACAGGAATTGCAGCTTTCATGTACCGTTTCATTCTGTACTCTGCCGATTCATCTGCAAAAGTTTGAAACTAAATCAGTCCTGTTTTCTGTTGTTGTGAGGACTTTTCTTAAAACTTGCTTGTTTAAAAATGTGATCTTATTGATGCAAATACAATTAGGGGTGTTTGGTACATGACTTTTGGCTTAGCTTTTTGGTTGGTTTTTTTGGCTTTTGGCTTGTTGGTTGGATAAACAGCCAAAAATAGTTTTTGGTGGCTTTAAAACCAGCTGAAATTTTGGCTTTTAAGCCAAAATAAAAAAGCTGCTCCAGTTAGCTTTTTTGGTTGGCTTTTGGCTAGTTGGCCTATTTTTTTTCTAATAAACGGCCAACAGTCAATATTCAAATTTACCAAACTATCTCTACAAATAGCTGGCTTTTTTAGTTGGTCAAACAAGCCAACTAAAAAAGCCAATCGACAACGGCCAATTGCCAAACACCCCCTTAGTTTGAATGAATTTGTAGAAAAAAAATTGATGCCAAACACCTGTTTCATTAAGGCTTGACAGAAGTTGGTCCCTAGAAGGAAGAGCATACATTCCAGCAGTAGCAGCTGCCCTAACTGCCCATGAATGGTATGGCGCACATGTTTGTGCATAAGCTGATGAAGCTGCTTCTCTTAATGAGCAATCACTAAAATTCAGAATATAATTGACATGTTTATAAGTTGTTTCTAAAAAATTTGTCGTGTCAATAAATATCTAGACAGGACACAAACTACAACCATAGAAGAATTCAAGAAAGTGATTGAAAATCAGTTGATGCAGCAATACGGTGTATATGTTTTCAGAATAACGACATAATAAACAAATGAGAGAGATAGAGAGAAAGAAACACGTACTAAGTCGCTAAAAATCCTTCGAATAAGGCCCTGATAAGGTCTAGACCTTGTCTTACTCTACGGAGGTTACGGGAAAGGCTTCCTGGACATTTTACTCTATCATTTCGAACATCAATGTCTAAGATATTATGTAAGGTGGGATATATATTTGCTGCTTCTGAGAGACCACGAACCTGTACCATTGTAATGATTTCAATTCAACAAATAAGCTTCAACCAAATGAATATTCTAGGAAAAAACAAAAACAGAAAGAAAACTACTCTTATTCTCAAAATTGTACACACTACACGCAGGAACACCCAGTAATCTATCCCATGACACTATTGAATTTCATCAAACATTGCAAAGTCATAGTAAAAGAACAATTTTGCTTCCATATTAGGAGGGTGAAGGGAATCCTGTAATACCAATGTGAAAGCGTTAAATATAAGGTAAGTTGAGAAAGAAAGGAAATTTATGGTCCAATCAATGAATTTGGTTAATATGTAAGTAAATGATAAATTAAAGCAATGAAATAAAAGCATTAACCAACTATGACACAAGGAACGTCAAAGCAAATGATAGAAGATGGTTGAATACATCAGCAGCAGTCTGCTCGTTGAGCATTATTGTTGATCGTTCAAGCAGGTGCAGGGCATAAGCCAATGGACGCGTTTTTGCTTCTTCTACGTATCTTCTTGATCCCCACTTGCTCCAAACAACTTCCTAGACTTGTCCTAGCATGATTCCATTGCTCGCCCCTCAAGTATTAGACCTTCCAATCATCATTCTTGAATGTGTACTATCCAAGTCAGAATCTTTACCATGAACAATCTCAAGTCTACCCTTGGGCCCTTCTATCTACCATGAACTATTCTAATTAATTATTAATGCTGGTGCCATAATCCTAACAGGGACTTTCACATCCGACCAAACTTCATAATTCATATTCAACATCCTAACACAGATTTCTATTCAAACTCCTTATTATTGTGTCTTCAGCAGATTCTCAAACTATAGTTTGGATATACCATGGTCAAAAACTCATACCAAAAGTATCCACACACAACCTAACATCATTCTAATGCCAATTGACTCCCACCAAAGGAGGTTTAAAGGGTCCAATATATGAGATCTTACACTTAAAAGAACCAAGGCGTTGTTTTAGATTGGTCTTGGATTGCCAAATAAGAATCCCAAATAATTTTTCAAAAATGAATAAATTTTAGATTACATCAAAAACGTGCACACAACAAAATAGGTCATTATTTATTGCTAAAAAACAATAATGTGATGCATGATAAAGACACGCCCAGCTTTACTCAAACAAAGTTGTTCAAACCTATCAGCATGTTGATTAAAGGATGAAAAATTTGACGAATCGAATGCGGAAACTCTTTTCTACACCCGCACTATGCTAAATTCCTTTTCCTTTACCCATCCATACCTTTGACTTCCCATCCACAAGCTTAATTTGAATTTATTTATGCTTCACCATGCTAGATTTTGTTAATATGGCGAATTCAAAATCAAAATTATGAGTATTTTGAAAGGATCATCATTATAAGAAACAGATTTGAAATATTAAAATAGAAAAGGTACCTTAGCGCAATACTCCAATTCAGCAAATTTAAAAGCGAGACCTAAAGAATTGAAGAGAACGGAAACTAAAGCACAGGCATCACAAAATGCATTTAAGCGGAGTTCTTGTTCGCCATGTTTGATTATGTGAGCCAGATCTTCAAATGCCTCAGCTATCGAGGATAGAGGCGTTGCTTGCATCTCTTCATACGCCATTATTGCTCCTCTTTTTTTTCACCACCGCATTCTTATTCTTACAATATTCCTCCTCTCTGTTTTCTTTCTAGAGAAGGAATTTGAAGATCTATATTTGCTAAAAGGACAATTATATGTTTTATTTATATTTTCAAATGAGTTTTCGAGAGGAAAACGGCCAAAGGTTCGGTAATGTGATTTCATTTGTATTAACACTAATCTTAGTTATTTTTTGACTATTAAATCATTGTTTTATTACAATGATACAACTCTTGGTAATATAACAAATAAAAAATAAAAAATATTATAATCAGAATAAATAAATAAAATAATTAATATAATTATCAACAAAACTTAGTTAATAGAAGTATTTGACTTTGCAAGTATTGCCATCATCATTCGCATATAAATATTCAATTTGAAATTAAAATTACTTAAAATAACTTAAATAGTAGAATTCAAAAGAAAATTTTTTTGTTGTAGTGACACGAGTTTAAGTTTTCTATTACTTCAATATATGGTATGCCCTTCTTGGAACCGTCTCACAGTAAAACGACCTCAAAACAATGAGCACGTAAGCTAAAAGTTTCTATTATTGGGCTATAATTAATCTAAGTATGAAACATGTCTCATGGTGAGACCGTCTCATATAAGAATTTGTGTTAAGTTATTATCTGACTCTTAAATCATTTTTTATCACAAAATTCTCGATAATATAAAAAATAAAAAATATTGTAATCAAAATAAATAGATAAAATAAATAATAAAATTATCAATAAAACTTAGTTAGTTAACAAAAATATTTGACCTAAGTATTCCCACCACATCAAGCGTATGAATTTCCAATCTAAAATCAAAATTAGTTAAAATAAACTAAGTAGTAGAATTAGAAGGCAATTTTTTTGTACTAACACGTGTTTAAATCTTCTCGCTTTAGTATATAGTGTGATATGATGATTGCAAGTATTATCAACCATATGAATTTTCAATCTGAAATTAAAATTACTTAAAATAAAAAGTTTTTCTCGTTGTAGTGACACGTGTCTAAGTCTTGCTTTAGTATATAGTATGATACTAGATGATACCCGTGCGATGCACGACTTTATTAAAATTACCGATATATTATTATCATTTAAAAAAAAATTCAAGAAATAAAATTTAAATCAAAGTTATATCTCATTTCACTCTAAATAGTCATACACATTACATACATTGTATGATTTGTATCATACTTTTTGCATTGTGTGAGCAGATGATTGTGAAAATTCATGATAAAAAAAATTTAACACACGAAAAAAATTTTGATGATATATTTAATATAATTATATTTATACTTTTATTTTTTTATTTTGTATAAAAAAATCAGATGGTTCGTACATAAAATATACAATAAAAAATTCTGAGTATTTTTAATAAAAAAATGACAACCAATTTATGCTAACAAAAATAGATATTACTATAATTTATATAAAGTATTATAACTATTAATAACACACTTCAAAATAAAATTTTACATAAAAATATGTAAAATTATTTTAGAAAAGTTTAAATAAAAAAATTAATTTGTTCGTCATAAAAAATGGAGTATAAGTGACTTGCATAAAGATAGTCACAACCTAAATCATATAAGAATTAATCATTGCATTCAAGTAACCAATAGCAAAATAGAAAAATTTGAGGAAAATTTTGTTGAGGATGTAACACGTAAGCAATATAAATAGTGAAATGTTAGCAGTGATTAGTTTTAGTAATAGTTATAGATAGTTAATACTTAGTCTGTTCTGAAATGCTTGTTACATCACGGTTATTGACACTATTTATCGTTCATGCTTATTTTATATATTGCAGTTAATGTGTAGGAAAAATATAGTCAAGTCATAAGTAAGATTTTTTTTGAATTGTCTATGTAACAACCCGAGATTTTCATGACGTGATTATTTAATATTATAATAACTTTTGGAGATTTTATAATTATATTAAATTATTTTAAGTTAGTTTTAGTAGATTTCTTTCATATATGAATATAAATATTAACACATTATATTAAAAATAAATTGTGATTTCTAAAATAAAGAGGTTCAAATTATATGATTATAATTTTATTAAAAATATATGAACTAACAAAGGTAAGTTGTTCTTAGTTGGGCTTTGTAAGAAAGTTAATCTAGAAAATAAATAAATAAAATAGCAAAATAACTTGGGGTTTTTAAGTGAGACCAAACCCTTTACTAACCTAAACGAACCGCACGCCTCCTCTCCTCCTTTTCTCTCCCTCTTCCTCTTCTCCTTGTGACATTAGAGCATTTGTAATGGTGACCCAATATTGGATCACATGACCAACAAAAAGGAAAAACTTTATTATGGTAATCTAATTTAAGATGGGTCATGGAAAAGGTTGGATGATTGTGTCTTTGGATGACCCGTTCAATAGAACGGTCATCTGAATTTTTTTTCAAATCATTTGCCACGTGTCAGTCCATGATTGGTCGCGAAAAGGAAAATGCATCAGCTTGCCCAGTCAATCCTGCTGCACGCCACTTGTCCTGTTTTGATTGGCTATGAAAAAATAGCCATTTTTTCCTTTAACGGCTATTTTCGCATTAAAATAATTTTTTTTTAAAAAAAATTATACCTACGGTCATATTTTTTCGAGATCTATAAAATGAGACCCATATTGATATATTTTGACATAATTTTTTTTTACATATTTTGTTCTTAAATATTAAAAAATATTTATTAAAATTATATTTATATTTATATTTATTAAAAATATTATTTTTATTAGAAGAATAATTTTTTTTAATTATAAAATAGTAGATGTATTTTAATCAAATAAAAAATTATATTATCTTTGTACATGAAAATATTATTATAAAAAAATAAAAATAAATGTTAGATAAATTAAGGGAGAGAAATTATGGTGTGGTAGAAAAAAAGTAAGAAAGAGAGGATGATGACCTTTTAAAAGAGGTCATTGTTAATAAAATTAGGTTGAAAGATGAAATTTTAGAAGAGAGAAAAATTATGAAATAATTTGATGACCTTTTTTTTGGGTCATGAGTAAGGATGGCCTTATACTCCCCAAACCTTACCTCTGGAACCTCCCCACAGCATCACCAGCCTCCCTCACGGCAACCAGCAACAGGAAAGCTGCGTCTCTCCTCTTTCACGGCAGCCAGCAGCATGAAGGCTGCGTCTCTCTCCCTCACGGCAGCAGCAAGCTGCAGATCTCCCCACCACCAACAGCAGCTTGGCTGTTGTGCCGCCAGCAGGGGACAGTCCACGCGACCCCTTCTCCCTCATTATGCACAGTGAGTCACCACCACCACAAAAACCACCTACCTCCTTGTCCATCTTCTGGTTTCACCCTTGTGAGCCATCTTTTATTTCCCCATTTAATTAGTTTTTTGTTCTAATTAGAATTTACCAAGTTTATGAGTTTTGAGTTGATTATGTATTAATTTTATTAAGTCTTATTGTGGTTAATAGTTAAAGATGTTATTTTTGAACAATGGATTAATTAGAGTTTAATTTAGGGGTGAAATTTTAATGGTGTGTGCTCTTATGTTATATGTTGGTAGTGATATGATTAATTGGATAATTTTACAAATTGTTTTAAAACCTAGTTGTCTTAGCTATGATTATGATAGATTTAATTGGTAGTTGAACTACTTTTGTGTTTTGAGGGTGTTTTATAATTTCATAGATTTGTAGAAGCTTTGAAAATGTGATTTTGTTGTGAATAGGTTATAATAGTTGTTATAATTGAGAGTATTAGTTATAAAAAGTGGTGTTAATTGTCACTTGTATTATAAAGATGATGGTGGATGTTATTTATATTACTAAGTATTATTGTTAGTTAGTTGTGGTGTAGTCATAGTTATTAGAGTTGAATACTATCATTGTTGAAGTAGGTAGAAACCATCGTTGTCATTATTGTCGCAAATTATTAGAGGAAGTGTTTCTTTTCATGCTCTTTGCCATCATGAGTAATTTTGTATGTTGTAGTAGATTATATCACAACTTGAGGTTATCACTAACATAAACATTGTTAAAAATTATTAGTATTAATGTTGTTGTACAAGTGTTATTAGTTGTGACATTTCAGGTGATGTGGTCTTATAACATAAGTGTCATACGTTTAAAGAAATAATCATAAAGTACACTTTGTTGCTGCGAAAGCTCATTTATTCATTGGTTTAGTGGATGTGAAAGCTTCTTTAATTGTTAAATTAATGTCATAACTTATGAGCAAGTATAGATTGAATCTGTGAATTGGTTTAGTATGCATTAGAATAATTGGAAGTTACTTTGAATGGGTGAATGATAGCTTGTTTAAGCATCTAGATGTTTTTAGATGGAGACAAATAGGCTTATTAGTTCTACTCCTAATTTATATAGGTGCCCGTTTGAAAAAAAGGAAGGTAGAACTTTAGTTGCGTGATTTTTTTTGTGACGTGTGGTCGTGCGGTGACGCTTATAGGTACGTACACGTAGTAACTAAACCTTATATGCAATTTATTTTAAGACATTATTGTTTATTGTGATAATATGCATTGTATCGAAACTATGAGGCACTAGCGAGTACACTTTGCATGAAGAGCTATCGATTATGAAATCCTTGCGCCTAGAATAGTTTAGATAATGATAGTGTTAATAGAAGGCGGGGACTATCCCCTTATTTATTTAAGAATTGGTTTATGTCTTACTTGGAGGTAGAATGACTCCTTTATAGGTGAATTTTGTATTTTGTTTGAGTTGCTCAGTGGATTTTGGCGTTCTGCTATCCCAGGGCATTCATTAATAGTAGAAAGTGGGAGTTATTCCCATTTGAGCTGGCGTGACTCAACTGGATTATGTCCGGTTGATTTAATAGTCCCCTAGGTGAGATCCGAAGGGATCACCGTATGGGGAGTATGAACATACTTTTGTCATTGGGCGCCGGGTGGCCGATACCGCCCCTTGACCGAGGTGTTACCATGCGGGCCTTACAAACCCCAATATGGTGGCCTCTTCACTGGATTGGTACCCAGTGTGTTATTTTTTTGAAGGTAGGATCCGAGAGGGTCAGCTGGAGAGGGTATGAGCTCATACTTTGCCATGGGCGCCGGGTGTCCGATAACGCCGTTGGCCTTGTCACTATGCCATGAATAGAGAAAAGATTCAATGAAAGAAAGTTTATTCATTGATAGAAAGCTTACACATTGATAGAATGTTTACTCATTGATAGAAAATTTATTCATTGATAGAATAGTTTATGGTAGTGAAAAGTGCGCCAAAGTTAAGTTACCTTAAGGGAGTTACCAATCCCAAAGATAGACTATGACAACAGTTACTTTAGGATAGACAAACTCTATAAGGTCATGTGTTAGGTAGTTTGTTAATGCCTTGGTTGAGTTGATACTACGCGCGTTTTACAAGAGTTTATGTTTTGAGAAAAGGAGTGTCAAGACTTGCGTTCTACCCGGAATACATGGTTCGGGTTGGAAAGGTTGGATTAAGAAGTATAGGTGGATGATAAATGGTTACCATTTGTGTTTGTGTCTTATGTAATCATCTTATGTTGTTGTATAACATAATGTTATCTAGTAGGTTAGCCTTATTATATTTGATGTTAGATACTGACGTGTGCGTATGCGTGTTTCTGTTTGATTGTTGATGATTTTGCTATGATTGTCCTGCTATGACACATTGGCCTTTGGTCTGATGTTGAACAGCTGGAGGATCATAGACCTGTGTCATACTATTATCTTCTTTTGCATTGCATTGCATTGGGGGGGGGGGGGGGGGGGGGGGAGTAATGAGGGCGAAGCATGACCTGTGTCATACCATTATCTTCTTATTTTGTAGCTCTTAGTTATCTTTTGTGAACTCTGGTTTGTATACGTTTTGTTATGAGGCCTTGTATCCTTTTTTGCTTATTTGTGTTTTACGCTATGTAGTTTATAACTTTGTATGGTTTTGATCCATGCTTGGCATGTTGATTTGAGAAGCCAGCGATGAATCATTCCACCGTGGTGTGAGATTTTTAAAGGCAATGATGCCTTTGACTAGTTTAATGTTTTTATTGTTTTAATTCTTCTACCACATCTTCTATTTTCAATAGAGATACTGTCGAAATTTCTACTCGCATTTATAAAGTTTATTATTATTTTATTTATTTTTATTTTAATGTAACACCCGAATTTCCTCCCTTCTTTTACGGTTTTGGTTCCGTATAAAGGGTCGGAAATTCAAAGGTGTTATAGTCTAACTTTCATAATATAAACTTATTCAAATTTTTAATGTGCATTGTTCAATATATAAATTATCAAAATAACACATTGAATTGCATAAAAAGTCAAACGTAGCAAGTATAGTAGAACGAAAGAAGTATATAGTTCCTTATTGAACTAATTGTTTACAATTCTTCTACTCAATCTACTCTTAATATATTCACAAATTTTTTTCTATTCACATTAATTGTTCCATTTTTTTTAGCACAATTTACTCATCACATTTTGGGCTATTTAGCATCCAATTTTTAAAGAAAACTAACGGAAAGACATAACTCAATATGTTACATATTATTTGTTTTGACTCCAAAGTAATCATTTACGTTACTTTCAGAAAAATAGAATTCTATAATTTATTGCCGCTCGTAATAGTGTTATAACAAATTTCCTTACTTCCAAACTTCTTGTTTCCAAAATCATGTAAACTCGGATTCCGCTAATTCAAATAGATTGGAAGTAACAAAATGATGTTGCATAATAGTCTTATGCTCATATCATATGTGCTATCTACCCATCATTTTTCTCATGCTCTTTGCTCTTATCATACCAAATAAATAATAACAATAACACTTATCATTATCCTTACCTCTATTTATATATTTTCTTTCTATTCCATTTTAACTTATCATACCAAATACCCTCTTAATTTGTATTTTATTCTTATTATAAGTAAATAGCTGGTCTTGTATACGACCGTCTCACCATGAGAAATGCCAATATAATTATCTCATTTATCTAAAAGCTCACTCTAAAATTGCAAATAATCACTTTAAGATTATAAGTGATCACTTTAAGATCATAAAAAATGCAAACTTTTAAAATTTATAAGTGACCACTTTAAGATTATTACTGATCACTTTAAGATAGTAATGTACATTAGACTAACCCAATAGAAATAATCTTACTATGAGCTCATCTCATTTAAGATCGTGATGAGTAAAAATATATTCAAGTGAGATTTTGTTTGAAACTACCTCCACTTCAAATTACTTGCAATATTAGTTATATTACACTATTTATTCATTACTTTTAATTCGTGATTAATTTTTAATCTATAAGTTAAAACATAGTCTAATAAAATCTTGTTTAATTCGTCTCAATATAAAGATTATTAACATCAATTTTTAAAATTTTTTAATTATATATAATTTGAGATATTAATGATTGAATTAATGCATTGGAATTCTTAAAAAAGCAAACGTTACAAGTAATTTGGAACGGAGGAAGTACATTTCAATATCGATTTTTTGAAGTTTTTAATACTCCCTCCTATTAACCCCAACTGTCCCATTTGACTTTTCACATTTGCCGAGACAACATTTTAACCCTTAATATCTCAAATTATTCTTAATTAAAAATAATAAAAAGTTGATATTAATAATCCTTGTATTGAGACGAATCAAACAAGATCCAACATGACTATGTTTTAACTTATAGATTAAGAGTAAAATACAAATTAAGAGTGATAGGTAAATAATGCCAAAAAAAATGGGACAACTAGACTGAATAGGAGGTAGTAATAATTTACAATTAGACATATTAAAAGTTGAAATGTTACTTTCGCAGGTGTGAAAAATAAATGGAATAATTAAGCGGAATAGATGAAAGTATTGATATTGTGATGGTTCAAGATCAAATAATTAAACATCTCTAGAGTTCAACGGGCCGAATACGGGCTGAGTTGACTTAACTTTTTTATGGGCTGGACAAGATACAAGCTTTATAATTAATGCAGTTAAATATGGGCCGGCCTTTAAAGCCAAGTCCAGCACAACCCAGTCCGTTTTCAACTTAACATTTGCTGCTATAAAATCAGTCCCATTTTCAATTAAGGAGACAAACGAGTATTTGTTCGAGGTCACAACCCTTTCTTGTTTGGCACAAATCAAATGTTAGAATTATAATAGTTAAAAAGAGATAGTTTTTCGGTAAGATGACCTTAAACAAGGAGCCTATATTTTTATGTTATGTATGAGATGAACTATTTAATCCATGTATAAGGCACGTCTTTCGGTAAGACAGTTTCACGCAATAATTTGTTTTAGATAAATAATCAACATCATCATTCTGGAATGAGGGTGTCACTCGTTGGACCCTACTTATCTCTTTTAATAAGGATATGGTGTACTGTCATTCAACCATTCCAAAATTTTGATTATAACATTTATAAGCGAGATATAATGACTATGATAATGTTTATTATGATGATGTGGTCGATGTTTCTCAATTCACTAGATAACATTTTTGTTTACTTAGAAACTTAATTATTTGTTTAATTTAAAACTTGACTAATTATTTTGTTGGTTGGTGTGTTAGGTTGAGTATTATGTAACAATTTTGTAGCTTGAAGGTCGAAAGGCATGTACCTAAACATTGTTGGTTTATATATTTTTTTTCAATATCTCTCAATTATAATTCTAACCTTTAGTTGTAATTCTCTCATAATTATTGGTGTTCGTGATTATACTTTTGATTTGTGTTTTTACATTAGATTTTTAAAATTCTATGATTGTTGATTTCTATCATAAATTTAGGCTTTTTATTGGTCTTGGGAATTCAGGATTAGTTGATTGAATCATAAAACTACCCTTATTCACTTCAAAATGTCAGATTACTCTATGAGGAAAGAATGCGTGCGAGTAGAATATTTTTCATATAAGATATTACTTATCTAATTACGTACTTGTTATCTTGTTATAGTAAAATATTTTAATTATTGTATTTTATTAAAATATTTTAATTTGATGATGATAATATAGATGTGCATCATTTTAATATATATTTACATTTTAGGGGTACATATTATTTTAAGGATACATATTTATTAATTTAGGGGTAAATATTATTATTATTATTATTATTATTATTATTATTATTATTATTTTAGGGGTACATATATTGTAGTACATATTGTTATTTTAGGGGTATACATTATTATTGTAAGGATATATATATTTACGTACTGTTAAGAATAATTACGTACTCCCTCCGTTCTTTTTTATTTGTCCACTTTAAAATTTTTCACTTTATGAGAGAAAAATTTTAAATTTGATTTTTGAAGTATATATTCAAGGCAAAATATATTCATGTGGGAAAAGAATTTTAATGCTGTATATAATTTTTACAATTTCTTATTGTTAACTATGAGATATTGAGGCTCAAAATTTGTGTTGAAATAAGTAAAAAAGTAAAGTGGACAAACAAAAAGGAACGAAGGAAGTACCATTCAAAAACAATTGTGTACCACATATTGATCCAAAAAAAGTATGATATTTTTGCAAATACATTTTTATGTTTATAGGGTACATATAATTTTATAAGGAGTACACATTTTGATGAATTATTTATAGTAAAAAAGAAAGTAAAAAAATAAATACAAATAAAAAATAAAAAATTTTAAAAAAATTTAAAAATATTAATAAAAAAATATTAATAACAAAATAAAAAAAATAAAAATTTAGAAAGTAAAAAAAGAAATGAAAATAAAAAATAATAAATAAAAATAAAAATATTAAATAAAATAAAATGAAAATTAAATAAATATCAACTTTTTGAAATTTTTTAAAACTCACAATTAAAATTATTTAACTTTTAAATTTACAGTGAGATCTGCGGAAAAAAGTAACTGGAAAGAAAAAATGAAAAGAGAAAGAATAAATACTAATAAAAGAATTGAACAATAACATATGACGACTTTTTCTATAGTTTTCCTAAATAAATTTAAAATTAAATTAGGTAAATATTTTTATTAAAAGCCATAATTGATTGCGCAAAAATTTATTTTCCTCAATAAATTTAATACTAATTAAGATAATCATAAATACTAATAAAAAGATATTTTACACGTAAGTAAAAAAATATTTTTAAAATATATTTTTAATTAAACTATTAAATGCTGTTTGAATTAGTTTATAATAAAACAAAATAAATTAGTTTAGATCGACTCAAAATAAGCTAAATTCATTCTTAAACAATTAGTTTATTTTATTTAATTGAATTTTAGAAGACTATCAAAAATATCTTTTAGTCTCATTTACGAGCTAAATTTAATTACATGTTTTAGCAAATAAGTTATATTATTATCCAAAGTAATTATTTTATTAGAATATGTACATAGTATCTGTATATTTTTCTTAAACAAAAGAGTTTTTTTTATGCATTATACATTGAAAATTTTATTTAGTCTCTATATTAAACTCCGTGCATTAACTTCAAAACTAGTTTTACATAAATGGAAAATATTGAGATTTTATACATGTTGCCACATTATATATTTAAGATCACACATCACACAATTGTATTGCAATATCAGAACGTATTGCCATAACAAATTGAAATATCCAATAATTTTGCTACATTTGGCAAATATCTATTAGATTGTCAATTGACATTTAATAATAAAATTATATTATTATCAATAAAATATTCTAATGCACAAACAACTAGAAGGACGTGTCACACTCATTAAAAAATTTTCCGCCTAATTTCTATTATTGACGTGGAAATTTTTGATACTTGACTTTATATTTAAGGAAATAATTATTATTAATAATTAATAAAATATTTTAATAAAGAAACGACTAGGAGCACATGTCACACTCTCATTAAAATTTTTCCACCTATTTCTTATCATTGACATGGAAATTTTTTATACTTGACTTTATACGTAAAGAAACAATTAACACATTAAAACATGTAATGTTTGTTGATTGACTATAAATATATGTGATATAAAAAATTAAAACTTGGTTCATTAAACCGTTACCAAAACTGAAGTGATCCAACCAAAAAAAGACAAAAAATAAAATATTAATTTTCTATTTTCATATACACAATCTTAAATCTTAAGCTCAAAAATTATATTATAGTAGTATGTTATATTAAGTTTCTATATTTTATGATTCATTTAAAATTTTTTAATAATCAATCATAAATGATAAAAATCTTCAAATTAATTTAAACATAATATATTGATGAAAGATTAAATAATCTTTCGATGATAGAATCATAAAAAAATATATTTTTTTTAATCAATAGAGTATTCTATTGTATGTTAAAATTACAGTGATTGAAATTTAATACTAAACTATTTACGGACTTTTTTTTGACTTACTTGGATTTTATGATTCATTGATATATAGCTTAAGGATAATCAATTTGATAAATTTTTATTGATTGATGGTATTCTTTTGTCTATTTTTTCACATATATTTTTAATACAATTGTTTAACAAATTTTTTTTTCGCTTTGATAATTATATTATTATAACAAATACAAAAATTTAATGATTAAGTTTATATTCTACATAAATTAATATTATTAAATAATATTAATATAAGCATATCAATAAATATTTATAGTATTTATGTTTTACACGGAAATCTATCTAGTATTATACTAATTTAAATAGTTAGATGTATTTTTATTAAAGAAAAATAACTAGATTTTTTGTATTTTAGTATAATATTTTTAGAATAATAAGATTGTAATCTAATGTATTAATTTTAAATAAATTTTTTTTATATAAAAGGATCATAGTGAGATTCTAGCATGTTGCCATGTTATATTTAAGATCACATATCAAATAATTGTATTGTCATGTGAGATGGTATTGCCATATCATATTTGAAATATCCTGTAAATTTGCTTTATTTGGCAAATTACCGTAACACTGTCATTTGTCATTTAGCAAAAAATTAATATATATTATAATTATGAATTATAAAATTAGTAATTTAAATAGTTAGATTTTCTGTATTTTTAAGTATAATATTTTTAAAGTAATAAGATTATAATCTTGCAATGATTGAATGAATTTCAAATTAAAAAACATTTTAGATAAAAGGAAAATAGCTGGTGAGATTCTATACACATATTTACACATCAGACAATGCACTGTCATATTAAATTGTAAGTATAATATGATATGATATGAACACCAAAAAATTATAAATCTTTCCTCTTCGTACAAATAATATGTAAGGTAGAAGTTCAACAAGTTGATGATTAAGGCAGTTTAACTTATTTCTTTTACCCAAGTACTTTTTCTGGTTTTTTTAATAGTTACTATACTTTTATTTTTTACACTATCGAATGCATACTTTTAATTTTTAATATAAATAATTTTAAATGATAAAAAATTCTAAAAAGTTAATATATGCATTAAGACAAATCAAATAAGATCGTAATTGACTATGTTTTACATTATATAAAAAAAAATATATACAAAATAAGATCAGCTGATGAACAATAATTGCTACAGAAACTATAGCAGTTATTAAAATCTAGGGAAGTATATGATTATCAGGAAGAAAATCTAATTATTATACATGGGTAATAAGTTGTACCTGATTGTTGTTACCATCACTATCCTTCTTTAGTTGTATTTCAAAAGGCTTGTAAGTATAAAATTTAGCACAAACTATATAATACAGAAAATTAAGAACCTGTAAAAGAGTAATTAACCAATAAAAATACTCTAATTTTCCTTTGTTCAAGTTATCATCAGGCAACCAATTGGACCCATCTTTACCAGCAGAGAGCTTATGAATAAGTGAAACCAATATAGAACTTAAATAATTTCCCAAAGAAATAGAAGTCCAAAAGAAAGCCATTGCAGTACTTTTCATACTCTCGGGAGCTTGATCATAGAAAAATTCTAAATGCCCGATTGACATAAAAGCTTCAGCCATACCATGAAGGGAATATTGAGGAACTAACCAAATAAATGAAATTGGGATTGTTTGATGAGGATGATCCACTAGTCCATTAAGTAATGCAACCTGTTGTTGGAAAAATAATTCACATGTAATTTCACCTCAAAAAATTAGAGATTGATTAATATATAAGTTTGATGGGCTATTTCTCCTAATATCAATTGCTTTTAAGATGGAACATTATCAGGTTGTTTGCAGCCAATTCTTCTATGCGGGTCTTATTGTTTACAAGCCTATAACAAATTATCATGGTATTAGAGTCGATGATTGTCGATCAATTGAAAACAAAACAATCGGTCTTTGATAAAAAAAATGTGCGAGTTCGAAAAGAATGACGTTCCCGTCCAATTAAAAAAATGGGTTCACATATAAGGGGGAGTGTTTGAAAAATAACTCATATATGATCCCACATCAAAAAATTAGAAACATGTTGACTAACATATAAACTTGACGTACTACTCCTATGACCAAGTGATTTTAGAATAAAACCTTATCAAGTTTATATATAGTCAATTCTCCTCTAATTAGAGTTTCATTGTGTACAAACTCAATAACAAATTTATTACCTGTTTTCTCCTTTTCTCAACGAAACCAGCAACCAAAGTTGCAATTACAGATATTACTAATCCGATTCCCATTCGATGTAAGAAGGTTATACCGCGATCTAGGCCAGTGAATCTACGCGCTATAGGGATAAAGACGCGATCATAGAATGCTATAGTGAGTAGCATTGTTGAGATTGTGAAGACTGTCATTGAACCTCCCGGGATTTGGAATGATTTTGTGATGTGTCTGTCCATGGTTTGGGCTTGTTGGAGAGAAAATGTGCTCTGTTGGGCATAGGCTGTGATTAGAATTATTCCTGATGCCCAAATGGGACCCATTCTAATGATTGATTTTAGCTCTTCTACTCTATGGATTGTGTTTAGCTTCCATAGATTTGGTGCCTTTGGATTGTCTTCTTCGGTTATTATTGCTGCCTTGTCGAGAAATCTGCAATTCTCTTTTGATCAATACACCAATGTTTGTTGTATATTATAATTCATTGTTACACGATTCACTAATAACATGGTGAATTGTGAATCGAAAAAAGCAGATTATAATCTGTTTGGAGTTATTTTTGGGTTATTTTGAGCGAATCATAAATATGAAAAGCGGATTAACTAGCGAATTATGTTACCATGCTATATTCACTTAAACCGAATAACTTTTCTTAAAGTAGAAAACCTATAATATAATAATATGGGGGTCACAAATGGATAAGCCAAGTGGTTAAGGATCTTGAGTATTAACTTAGTAGCTCGTAATATATAGGATATGTTTGACATGCGACAATTGACGATAATTATTGGATGGAATGACCGGCTGAGAAGATTGGCTGATATGCTGATTGTTGAGGACTTGTGCGATAAAAATTAATATTTAATTATAAGTTATTTATCGAAAAAAATATATTAAAAAGCGAAAAAAAAATATTATTAGGCGAAAAAGCTAATGAAATATTTATTTGCCAAAACCAAATACATCCAAATTAATAAGATCAAGGGGGATTTTCTTATCAAACTAATTGTTTATATGTTGGTTAGACCACTAGCTTATACAAAAGAGTTTCTCAATTTTAATTTTCGATGTGGATAATTTTGGATTTATTAGCATGTGCGGTGCATGAATGAGATGTATTTCGTGTTAAAATAAAAACAAAATATACCCTATAATTTAAAATCATATTTCTTGAAATGTCCAATTTTCTAAGCAATTAAAAGAAGTTTGTAAATAATCAATTATTATTAAAAAATGTTAAAATCCTTACAAGTATTCCTATGTTGAAGATAGATCTTATATTATTGAGAGCTATTGATATTTATGCAAGAATATTATCCACACTTATATAAGGAGATAATTAATTCGAGCTTTCGTTTTCCTAAATCCTACCTAATTCAAAATGTTTGATTTAGGCTAGGGATAAATCCACACGTAATAATATATTATGGACAAACTTAAGTCACAATTTGTCAAGCTAGTCTTTTTTTTTATTTTATTTTATTTTATTAATAAATATAATAGAATTGTAAAAGTCTTGTATAGATTTAATCCACACTATTTTAGGATGCACCAATCTAATAATAACAAGTATTTTGCAATAATTGTAATCGATTTTACTTGTTAATTTAAATACTTATTATTTTTAAATCTTTTAAAATTGGTACACGCTGAAATAGTGTAGACTAAGTCCAAACAAGATTTTCTAATTGTTATATTTATGTATTAGCTAGGATAATAGTCTTTTAAAGCGTGAAGCAATTACATTGAATTATTAAGATTTATGTGGACCTTATTAGTAGAATTAACGTCATTTGCTACTATACAAATGTGCTTATTTGCTGCTCAATTTGAAATTGCTGCAAATGAAGGGATAGTAAATAACCAAAAGCTTTTTGCTGTTAGTTAAAGAACCACAGTAAATAAAAATTATTATGTGCAAATGAATCAGAGTAAATAAAAGGATAAATAGAAGTGTAAGGTTTTTCAACTGAGAGAAAAAAGGAGGGTGAAGTAGGTGACTTGTGTTATAACTTTGTTCAATAGAAAAACAACAATAAGATTTTTTATTTGCTATTAATGTTAAAAATAGTAGCAAAAAAATATTTTTTGCTGTGAATCGTCAAAACAGTAGCAATAATTACATTATTTGCTATGTTTGAGATTTAAGTAGCAAATAACTAGCAGCAAATTAGATTTATTCTACTAGTATAATATTGTTGTCATGCGTATGCCCAGCTAAAACTATTGTATCCACCACTTATCTACTACTTATATATAGTGATCATATGTAATTTTTATACTCATGCCTATTCCCTAAATACATATTTAAAGTCATCCCACCCATTTGACTAACTAGGTATATTCTTTACGGTTATATTGATCTTATACCCATTACCCACCTCATACGCACTTATTATTTGTGTTGTAACTTGTAAGACATCATACTCTCCACATACGCATCTCATATGCAATCATTGTCCGTGTCATAAGGTTTCATACGTATTAAAATTTTTTTGTCAATTCAATAAATAATTTATAATGGATAAGAGGCAAATGGGTATGAGGTGGGATGTGTGGTATGAGGTCGGGGGTATGGCCCCGTATCCACCACCTACCCATTACACATAACTGGTTAGACTTTTCATACTTATACTGATCCACTAGTACCTGGCCACTACCCACTAAATGACTAAATTCATATCCATACTCGTTTTAATTAAGATAGATATAAAATGAAATCGTAAAGTTATACCCGTCTTTCATCCCTAATTATATGCTGCGTACTTCTTTTTGTTCGAGTGTTGAAAAGTCGTGTGAATAATTGTAGTGATACAGAAGTGTATACAATAAATACTGCAAAGAATCTTTTGGGTTTGATATAGAAAAAAACAATTATTGTTAATTGATGGTTTTTAAAGTACATTTATTTGTTTATTATATAAGCATGCACATTAAGATTTTTATGAACATTTTAGTAGTTAATTAATGAAGACTTTTCTTTTATAGTTTCCTAAACATACTATGAATACCTATTATTTATTATATATATTACTTGTACGAGTCAAGTATAGCTATTAAGATTTCCGACAAAATATACTATCTTTTTGATGTTATGACCTAGCCAAATGGTTGTGGGATTTCTCAATTATCCTTGTAAATTGTGCTAGAATCTGATTCTTACTACATATGAGAAAAAGCTTAATTCCTAAATCTTAAAGAAAATAAAAATAGTATTATTTCTATTTAAATTTATCTCACTTAGTTTGCATTATTTTTTTATTTACCAAGTGTCTTACTATATTTCATTAATAAACTTATTCTTTTCATTCATCTCATCCAATTATTTCATCTATTCACTTGTCTTTAGTTTTATTCTCCAACTACAAATTAATAACCTTATCAGTAACAAGAATATCATCATGGTTGGAGTAATGAAATATTATTGTCTTTGTTAGTGAAAAGCTTAAAAATAGCTATAAATGTTCAAAACGCACTCGATGACCAGATGGTTACTTGATTCAAAAAATAAATTTATACGTAAAAATCAATATGGACACATACCCAACTTTAAACCGACCCAAAACACCTAACTTGAAACCAACCCAAAAACGACTCATACTTAAAAGGGAACAAGAACATGGAGACAAAACATAAAAGGGGGCTAAAGTAATGAAAGATATAGACAAACCTTAATTGGTTGGTGTGAAGGAGCTTTCCCGCAATAGAAATAGACCCATCAAGTTCCTCATTCTCATATAGTAACCAAGGATCACATACCATGGGCAAATTCCTCTTCCTAAACGCAGCCACACAAACCTGAATTATCCGAGTGAACGGGCTACCCGATGGATCCATATGTCGGTACATCCGATACCCGATTACGAAACTAATAATCGAAATGGACATAAAAATAGCGGGTACACCAAGTCCTATACCCCACCCAACATTGTCTTGTAGATAAACCAAAACAGTGACTGCCACTAACATTGATGCTCCCATTGCAAAATAGTACCAATTAAAGTATTTCCATGTCCGATTCTTTTGTTTTGGATCCGATTCGTCAAATTGTTCTGCCCCAAATGCGACTACACAGGGTCGGATCCCACCCGACCCGATTGCTAAAAGGTAGATGGAGATGAATAAGATTGCTAGTTGTCCTCCACTTGCTTCTTGTCCGGTTGGTGGTCTTAGCTTTGGTAATATTGCTGATGTTGTTAAGATTATCATGCCCTACTTGTTTTTTATGGACAAAAAAAATTTAAAACTAATTAATGCAATAAAAAAATTAAACTGTAAATCAACCTGACATATAAACCAACATAAGTAGAGAACATAATAAAAAAAAAATGGTAAACGTACAATTTGGTAGATAATGGAAGCGAGTGTAATGACCCAGAATTTTCCAACATAAGAATCGGCAAGAAAGGCTCCAAGAAGTGGCGTAAGACTACCGGTACCATTGAAATTTGTAAGGATGTTTGCAGCTTTGGTTAAGGGTATGTGAAGCTGCTGTGTTAAATAGGTTATCATATTCGTCTGAAATCCTACTACTGCCAACTTCTCACCTATTTCATTTCCTGCAACATTCAAACCACTTTCTTATTAACACCAAATTCATAAAGAAATTTTATTCTAAAACCAAATGGTCATGGACTCCTTGGAGGAGTAGCTCATCAATCGAGCTGTCAATGAACCAACTCAACTAAAAGTGTAAACTGATGGTTGAGGTCCCGAGGTCCAAGATATGTTATATATGCTTTAACACACCCTCTCACGAAGCCCTTTAGACTAGAAGCATGGATGCAGTACAGGTCCTTCTCATACCATGATGCTAGATATTTCACTTTAAATGAGGGGTGATTGAGGTTCAAACCCGTGACCTCTTATCACGCTGGCTTTTGCTACCATGTTAAGGAACCATTTCAACCAAAAGCATAAACTAATGGTTGTTATCTTCTTTTTAATTATTCAAAATGAGATCATATCAGTTATTTTTCCAACACAAAATATTATACTATATCAGAAAATAAATATAAGTATACAAAAAGACGATGAATATTCTTTCGATCTCTTTTGAATTTGTAACATATGACTTAAATATGCGAGATTTTTAAGAGTCATGTGTTACAAACTCAATGTAGCGGATATTGATCAAGAGTAAGAAGAATTTATACCGAAGATGAAGGGCATTGTAATAAGGCCGCCCTTAGGCCTTTGTTGTTTAGATTTGGTGCATGGTTTATCCACATCCATAGTTTCCATATTTTTGGGTATTATCGGTGTTGCAAGTTCTAAAAGTATGGTCCGACTAGTAACTTATTTATAGGCTCTTTTAAGAGATGCTCCCTCATTTCTTATGATATACATAGAAGACGACACAAAAATTAAAAAAGTGGTTGAAACATTAAAATTGTATGGTAGAATAATTAAAGATATTTTTTTTAAAAAATATGTGGATAATAATTTAATAAATGGTGAGAGATATTATCTAAAACAAAAATATTACAAAGTAAAAGAAAATTTTAAAATAAAAATATTGACAAATTCATAAAACAGAAAGAGTATATATTTTGAAAAGTCTGCCTAATAATGCTATATATTACTCTTGATAATCGTGGATACATATATACCAGTGTAGATGATTTAATAATACATGCCATGTATATATAAAAAATTAAAAGATGTGTGGGGTATGTATTATTAGAAAAATGTAAATGAAAAAAAATTATTTATAGGTGTCTAGTTGGTAAAATAAGATTGTAAAAATACCACCCTTATATATATATATATATATATATATATATATATATATATATATATATATATATATATATATATATATATATATATATATATATATATATATATATATATATATATATATATATATATATATATATATATATATATATATATATATATATATATATATATATATATATATACATACTAATGTTAAAAAGCTTAATATTTTTACTCATTTATTTTGAGGTCATAAACAATACTAACCTACATTCGACTTGTAGGGTAACTCAAGTTGTGGTCACCCATAAACAAACTAAAGTCGACATGATGTTGACATGTTTCTCGATATAAATTAATCAACTGTATTGTGGTTAACAACAATCTACACTAAATCTAAGAACAACTCATACTAGATATTAGCTTGAAAATGTGGTTAATTAAACCCAACTCTTGTATACAACCCCGACACTCGATAAGTTCCGACATAAGTTTACTCAAAATGCTCCGAAAATTGCAATCGACCCAACCCACAATTAATCCAATCTAGTATCAACTAAACACGCATATGAGCTGACCTATCTACAATTAACCCACCTTGGGTTAATTGTAGTAGCAAAATTTGGACCCAAATCACAATGTCGTAGCTAAATTTGACCTAGATTTGAATGATTAATTTGGAACCAAATCACATAAAATTGATTCATGTAAACTCAATCTAAAATATCATATGTTTGTTAGATATAACTTAAATGAACATGAACTTGGTGTCACTCGTAAGAGTAGCCTTTGTTATCGGTGAGGTCTTGCTCTCTTAATATGAATTTCACAAAATATCAATCAATAAGTTTAAACTGATGATTGAGACCTTAAAAATATGTTATATATTCTAACATGCCCTCTCACATGAGAGTTTTTTGGAGAATTGTGGTCTCTTCATAATACATGGTTCAAAATATTCCATTTGATCATTTGAGGGTAGTTGAGATTTGAACATGTGATCGTTTTGTCACATTGCTCTGATGCCATATCAAGGAATTAATTCAACTAAAATTTAAGTTAATGATTGAGACTCCATAATATGTTATATAAGCTAAATAAAGTAATAAATAAAATTAAAATTAATAAGTTTAGGTAGCAATTAAGCTTATAAACTTAGATTCGGATTAATTTACACTTCCATTATTCCATCCAAAAATTGTTTGCAAAGCAAAAGTTCCTAAAATTGGTATAATTTGATGAGGGAACCGACTAACAAAGTGTTCGGTATGCTCAACGCATGGAACGTTAAAACTTGTATTATAAAAAAATCCTTTACGAAAACCCAAAGATTAGAATGCAAATGAAATTTCTCCACTCAAATGGGCATGCGATGAATGAAAACCTTGCAAAGTGCTAGTCATTTTCATACAATCCTCATAATTCTTCTTTTTCTTTGATCCACATATCAATCTATTACCAATTATTGCTTTGTATATTACTAGACAATCCCATAATGAAGTTACTGTAGAAAATCATAATGCGGAATTCGGTATGGGTTTAGTCGGGTGAATACTGGATTTGTATTATAATTTTCTACATGGTATCAGAGCCGAAGGTTCGATCAACAAATTAAAAAGTTACTATCAATTATGAGAATGGAATCTTATTTCGATAAAAGTAAAATACTACTTTTTTTAAGGTTACGTGTTAAATTTTTACCTAATAATTATCTCCTTCAACCCACTCTATAATAATAAAAAGTTGCTGTTATTGATAAAAAGACTTTGAAACTTTTTTTTATTATTAATCTTTCTTAATTTTTGAATATGATTAATTTTACAAATTAAAAGTTTGGGGTGGTATGTAGATTGATTTTGCTTTTATAATAATTAGGGTTCGTTTGTGGTGTGAGAGCATTTTGTTTTAAATGCAAGAAGAGTAAGTTGTTATTTTTCCGAATGAATTAGAGTAAATAAGCCTAATTCAGTTATGTAAAATAAATTTAAGATAACTTCTTATAAATTAGGCATTTTGGTGAATTTATAGTAGTTGATCGTCTGAGATCTTTAGAAACCCTAGCTCAGATCTATATGTGTGAATTGAAATTAGTTTTTATTTTTAGTCATTTGATCTTAGTTATAAAAATCAAATCATCATCATATTCAATATATCCCGCTCATAGAAAACTATGATTAATGTATGTGAAGGAGAGAAGACGGTAATGCATACCCATAAAGAAGGATGCAGTCAAAGAGTCCCTCGACTTTAGAAAGATCCTTAAAAGAGAGGTTATTGCACAAAAACGATTAAACTGAGTAAAGTTGGAATCACAAACTCGCATTTTACCACAGAAGCATGACCCTTAATCATATATAAAAAAAACAAATGTTGATCTAAGCTTAAACGTCGGTTTTTTTAATTACAAATTTATATGTGCCCTTCTTCTTCGTCACTTTGGAGTGTGGGGTTTGTTTCGTGTCTCAACACATGACGTTTAAACTTGATCCAAATTGAACATAATTAGACCCAACTTGAAAAGAACTCTATATAAAATTCATAATTGGATTCTTAAAGGTTTGTTTGGTCTTATTATGATATATATGTATAATAAATATAGTGATGATTTTAAAAACTGAGTGGTTTTCTAATTTTGTGTCTAATCTTTAAAATCATAATAAGCACACCTTAAATTATTGGAAAAATTATGTAGAATAATTTAATTTTTTATGATTTTTTTTATAATAATTTAATTTATTGATTAATCAAGAATAATTTCAAGAGAAAATTTGGGTAACTCAATAACTTGCTATAGTAGGTAATTTACCAAAAAAGTAAACTGAAAATTAATGTAAAATTGAAGAAAAATTTCAAAACTTTGCATAAAAATTCTAAACAAATAAAAATTTCTTTTCAATATTTTTTAACATTTTTTGGACAATTTATTTTAATTTATCTTTTTTTAAAAAAAGAACTTGCTATTGCAAGTCATCAGTTTATCGGGTTTACTCTAAGAAAATACTCTTCAAAGTTGGGATTATTCATGATTAATCAATAGATTGAATTATTATAGAAAAATCATGAAAAGATTAGATTATTTTAGATAATTTTTTCTAAATGATTTACATATACTTAAAAAAAATTCAAAAACAACTCAATCCTATAGATTATACAAGAAATCTATCCACATATCCTAATGAACATCTATGGAAATACTCAGAGGTGTTTTTGAGGGTGTGCGTATGCGAGTTGATCGATCGCTTAGTGCCCCTTTTTTTCCCGTTTATGAAAAAATAAATCAAAAAAAGAAATATGTTAAATTTATTAATAAAATATATATTTATAATAAATAAGACGCAAAATAAAAATTTAATATAGACCCTCTCAAAATAATCATGCTTGGTACATACTCCATCAATGTGTAATCATGCTTGGGTGCTTCTCTTTCGTTTTTCCTTTCATGGCTGAACAAAGTGGACTTAATGGGACCCAAAAATGGACCATGTTGCTCATGTCATGTGGCCCTGGCCCAGTTGTGCGGCTGGAAACCTTGCTAGGAGTAGCAATCTCAAATTAACTTATAAGAAGTTTTAGCGTTTCACACTGAGTTTGACATAGCTTTATTTTTTATTTTAGTTTGTTTTAAAAAATTTGTTTAAAAAAATTTGTTTAATTTTTATATTTAGACGTAATCTTATCATATTTAATTTTTATACTCCATCATTTTTCTGATTTTTAAATATCCATTACTTTAACTCAATATATCTAACTTTTTAATCTCCGTACTATTTAAAAACGGGATAATCTATTTAAAACGGAAGAGTATTTCTCATTTATTGTTGGGACCAAAAATGCTACCGCTTAGGAGTGGTGCATGAATCCCGCAAGGATTATTATCAACAATGTAACCTACGATAGTGAAGCAGCGCAAGATGATAAGAGGGTCACTTGAAGTTGTCACTCGTCGGTTTGAGATTTCACACTAGTATAATTACAAATTGATCATATTAGTTCATCTTCCCATTTCCTTCTAGAATAACCTAGTTATATATCACTCGATGTTTAACACCCAATTTCATAGAGGGATTTAAAACAGATTCGATATCCAAAATTGACCCGACTTTGTAATCGAATCCGATTTGACCCAATTTAAAAAATGATTTACAATTATCTAAAAAACAATATGGACATAAAATCCGATTACCCGAATGAACACCTCTATGACAATATACGTACGTGGTGGGTCCTTACAAAAAAAAATATTAAATAAAACAAACATGACTATTAACTACATAAAGACCATGCGTGAACATAAAAATCGTGCAGTATTAGACCACCTACATCATATCCCGTTTCATGTCGTGTCATGCCAAATTGCCGTTTGTACTTTGCCACAAGAAAAGGAGGCCAATACACAGCCCATATACATGTGCCATCGTGTCACACACTAGACGTGTCGCATCGGCGTAATAATTAAGTTTTCTTGGTTTTTGTTTTAATTTTTGTCACTATAAATTACATTACGATAATATATTTTTATTTTTGTATATTAATAATTTTATAACATATTAATTAATAACTCAAGTTGTTGTGCGACAGTGAAATTAAATATCAAGAACAATAACGTAAAGCAATAAAAATTCAAACAAACAATAAAGAAATCACACCGAGAAATTAACGTGGTTCACTATCAATGTGATAGCTACATCCATCGGCACCGAAAATAAACGTTTTACTATAAACTGGGAGATTATAAGATGAACGAGAAACCACAACAATGATTCTCCAAGCTTTTTCTCTCTTAGTTTTCCTCACTTTGTGTTTCATGCATCATACCCTAATTTTAATTACAAGAGCGGTTTATATAGTACGCCACTTAATAAAAAGAAATTAGGTTAACAATTACTAAGAAACCGGCCCAAAAACTAAGTAACTGTGAAAAGAACGTGCAAAAACTGAAAACTCAGAAAAGATTGCACAAGTCACGGTTCGCGTACTAGGTTGCGGCCCGCGACCTACCTGCTTTCCAAAACAGTAATTTTTCTTTCAGAAACTCGTGACACGCGACCAAACGTACGGCCCGCGACCTGGGCGTCATTCAATCCAGCAGCTACTCCGCACCCCACTCACTTCGACCCATCTCTTAATTTCATCTTAAAATCCGATCTTAAACTCAATTCGAGTCACCAAATCCCAACACAAGTTATTTTGTAATTAGTCACTAGCAAGTCATGGGTCATACTGAAGTGGCCAACTAAGAATCATTGAAATAAATAAGATTAATTAGCATTTTAATTCCAAGTATAAGATTGGGAAAAACTTATGTCCCAAAATAAGCTTCCGTACGTCCAAGCCTAGCCTCGGGTAAGTCGCTGTTAGTAACAGCGACTTAAGGGAAAAAATAAAAAATAAATAAAAAGTTGAAAGTCGCTGTTAGTAACAGCGACTTATAGCTTTATTTTTATTTTTTTTAAATTTAAAAACTAAACTAGCCGTTGTTAATTAGAAAAATAGCCGTTAGAATGTGAAAATAGCCGTTGTAATGTTGTTGTATAAATAGGTCCATCATTTCTTATACTTCATTTTATCCATTCTAGATCATTCTTATTCTTTTCCATCAATTGTTAAAGTTAACATAAGGTATTTTGTTAGTTTTATTATTGTAAATGTAAACATTATTTTTGAAAGTTCACTAACGTTAATATATTATATGTATTATGTAGATGTCAAAGGAGCATTGTATTGAAGAGCTTTGTGATTGTGGTTATGAAGTTGAGATTAATACTGATTGGAGCGACTTCGATCCAGGGCGTGAATTTGTTGCTTGCCCTTTCTACTTGGCTAACGGATTAGGATGCACATACTTTCGCTGGATTACTCCGGAGGGTACAAAATGGCAGAGAGACTTAATAATAAGGCTTGAGAAGGAAAAACAAGAGCTTAAAGATGAGGTATTTAATCTAAAGAGACAAATGGATGATATGGCACATAGGAAAGAAGAGACTGAAAGAATTATGAAAAAGTTAACTAAGCCTTCTTAGTTAGCGACGGTAGTTTAACTTAATGCATGAAGTATGTAATTGGATTTGGATTTGTTGAACTTGCTTGAAATTGTGTTGAATGCTGAATAGCAACATCCTTATTTGAATATGATTGTATGTTTTTGATTAAATTTATGCTGCATTGTTCGCGGAATGATTCATCGCCCAAAAGTTTGAGTAGTTAACATCAATTCACTCATAATAAACGTGCCATACTACGGTAAAAATATATACATGTACATATATGTTACAATTTACACACAAAAGACCAACAGTTACAAATGAGTATGTACAAATGTTCAATAATTACAAAACTATTGTAATGCTAATCCTCCTCCTGTACCCTGTCTAATTGTGACGGTTTACGACGCCTTCTACGATAGTAAGATGCAGTCGCATGACGCTCGGGTAGGGGAGGGGATTGATAGTTTGATGATGTGGCACCCTGTGAGGACCCGACACCGTAGTCCGGACACGTTAAGTCGACCTCCTCAAGATGAACGTCGGGTTGATGAGCAGATGACTCGTACGCGTACGTAGTGGTGTGGGGCGCAGTTACTTCCGGAATGAAGTGTTGAAACTGCGTGCCTTGGAGTATGCCTTGGGCAATCTCCCGTACGGGCTCCTCTTGGGAGGAGCCGATGACTGATGCAATGCCCTGTGCCTGCAGTAAGACTTAATTATTAATGAAATGTTTAAAGTGTAAGTTGTAAGGATAATAATTAAAGTTGAAGAATACTTACAAAGTGTGTCATCGTCGGTGCTGCGGGATTGTACTGGGATGCCGCCAAGATACCTCGTGGTGTCATCCATCGGCGAGTAATGGAGAGGAACCACGGCATGTAATCCGCCGTAGTAGGTGCGCCTGCAGCCTCGATCGGCGCACCTTGGGCAAGCAGATCTAGCCTGTGCTCCCAACGAGCGACATGCCGCCAGTTCACCTCTAGCCAGTTCTTGGGATCCCGGCTCCTCCATAGTTGCTAGAATGCCCGCATGCCTATCGGAAATAACGCATAACCCTGGACTATGCATCACATGCTTACGAACACAGCCCATAAACCAAGACCACGCGGCTATGCATTCTTTTTCGACCAAAGCAAAGGCAAGCGGGAATATTCCCTTGTTCCCATCTTGGGCAATCGCAGTCAACAACGTATGGCGATACTTACCATACAAATGTGTTCCGTCAATGGCAATAACGGGTTTGCAATACTTAAATCCCTCAATACTAGGTTGGAAAGCCCAAAACACGCGTTGGAAAGTTCTAATACTAGGACGGACATACACACCGACATCATTATCTTCCTTAAAGAACCACTCAACTACGGTACCGGGGTTTGAAATTTGCAGTGCCCTCAGGAAGCGTGGAAGAAGAGGATAAGAATCTTCCCACGTACCATAGATGGAGAGAAGGGCTTGCTGTTTAGCACACCAAGCCCGCTTATAGGTCACTTCCACACCGAATTGGTCTTTGACCATTTGCCGGACAACAAAAACCTTAATTGATCGGTCTTGAGCAACACAATTTCTAATACGATTGTTAATCACGGAAGATGTCAAATGAATGTGCCCAGCTGACACGTTTTCAGTACTTAAAATACAACCCCCGTGCCTCCCTTTATAAGTAATTATCTCCCATGACGGTGAATAGGAGGTCTTCCTAGCCCTAAGCCTCCAGCCACACCCTCTCTTACACTTCAACGTGAGCACGGTTTGATTTGAAGTCTCAGTTCTGTACTCAACGTTCCTACGAATATGATACAATCTAACAGCGTCTAACAAGGCATCCTTGTTGTCAAACATCATACCCTTTTGAAACTCTCCTTCGTCGGTGTAGGTTGTATCACAATCCCAAGACCTCCAAGAGTTGTCCTCAATGTGTTCATCTAGAGGGGGAACCAGTGCATAGGGTGTAGGGGCAACGATTGTTGGAATGTTTCCTAAAGTCATGTCATTAGCTAGAGCCTCCTCGTCAATACCCACATCATCCTCAGAAGGAGCTTCAACGAATTCATTACTCTCACTATTAACATCATCCCAAGGCTCATTTGTATCTTGTAAGTTAAAAGTAACATCATTTGACACTTGAAATTGAACTTGATTGGGTTCATTACAAGGATAAGAGGAAGATGGCATAAAGGGATTTTGGGTTTCTTGGGTAGGGAAGGGCGTATGAGAAGGAGCAGAAGGAGTTATATTCATAAATGCATTTGTTTCCACTACGTTCACATCTTCGTTCCCTAGGGGTACCTCTTCTACATATAACTCTAAAGAAGGACTAGGGGTAGACCTTGAATACTCCCACATTGCATCTATAGCCTCCTCATCCTCAACCGGAAAAGCTAACAAATCTCCACTCAGATTGTATTTAAAACTTAAATTAACAGTACTTCTTGTAGTGTCAATGCCAATCCTAGAGCATATAAAATGTTTAAATTCATTCAAATCCATGTATGAGTTGCATGCAAACAGTTTACGTTTTCCCCCAACATACTTAACATTATTACTAGTTGATCGAATTGAACCATTCCGAAAGCATACAACGGTGACACGAAATGAAGCCATTTCTACAACAACACATAAAAAATCAACATCACCATCAACTTCATAAATATATGACCACTATACATTTTACATTCAACTAATAATTCTGAAACAAACTTTTAAAAGTGAGGATCAATGTAAATAACAACTACATTTGACATAATCGTAGAGCTCAAGTGTAAATGCCCACTACACATGAAATACATTTTAAATTCACCACCAAATGAAAAAATTTATAATAAAAACGAACCTCAATTAGCTGTAGATCAAGAAGAATTACGTAATTGGAAGCTTGTCAACCTACATTAATGTGAAAATTGATTAAAACACAACAAACCCTAATTTTTCGAATATTGAAAAAAAAACCAAAAAAAATTACCTTAGATCGATCTAAGAAGACTACAGCACTAATTACTGGTACAAACTTGAAACTTGATGACCTTAGTTGAAGGAATGAAGATCCTTACAAGGTTGGAATGAAGAAGGAGAAAGTAGAGAATTTCGGGAGAAAAGTAAATCGTGAAATGAAGTGAGGAAGAAGAAGGATTCTGGAAAAATATAAAGCTATAAGTCGCTGTTACTAACAGTGACTTTCAACTTTTTATTTTATTTTATTTTTTTTTCCTTAAGTCGCTGTTACTAACAGCGACTTACCCGAGGCTAGGCTTGGACGTACGGAAGCTTATTTTGGGACATAAGTTTATCCCAATCTTATAATTGGAATTAAAATGCTAATTAATCTTATTTATTTCAATCTTTTGCCAACTAACATGTATGGCTCGTGGGCCATTCTCATGCCACGGGTCGTGTTATGCCTACATACTCAATTTGTTGTGGTTGGTTCGAACAAAAGCCCACCTACACTTTTTTGTAGCGTGCTAGGCCATGACACGGGTGTTGCCTTAGGCAGGTTGTGCTGGGGTAACCAGCGTGCCAGCGTGCCCCACTTCTTTCTAGGTTCACGTGTGACACTATCACCAATTCACCATGCAAGATAAATAATCTTAATTGTTTTTAAGCTGAATTCTCTATTGGTGAAAAGTTGAATTTTTGTCATTTTTCTATGCCTGCAAATCCTTCTTAATTTGATTTTTTATGCTATGGTTATATGCTTCGGTATTGGTCCCTCCTAGTTCATGTATTACCAATTAGTCCCTTAAGTGATTATTTGTGATTTTAAAATAATCAATTAGAAAAATAAGTTGATTGTATGAATTTATCTCATAAGATTTGTTGCCCACCTACCACCTTCCAACAATTGCCCATATCAGGGGGAAGTACCCTAAAAGCCAAACCTAACTTATCAAGTAAAATTTAGGTAGTGTTCAAGCTTAGACTGTGACCTTGCTTGTGTCATTTGTCTAAGGTCTAGGGAGACTAGTTTAGAAGCCAAATCCCGTTGACGTCAGATTGAATGTTGTGTGTATGTTGGTCCCTTTTATAAGGTTTTAACTGATTCTTGAGTCTTGCTCGATTTGTATGTTGATTCAGTGCTACATAATTTGCTAATCGTCTCCAGAATCCTAAATAAAAAAAAAATTGAATTATGATCGATTTTAGGCTATTTTGGAGTCATTTTGAGCGAATTGTAAATCTAAAAAATAAACTAAATAGCAAATTATGTTTCACTACACTCACCCCTTCTTAACCCTTTTTCCCTATGCCACTACATTCTCTCAAATCCCACGGTCTATAGAAAATGAATAGAATTCTGAATATTTTAAAAAATGCTAATAAATGCTCGAGTTGAGTTCTTCACAACTCAAAACTAGATGTATAAAACATCATCCAGATAATTTTGAATCAATGGTATTCAAATGCTTGAAGTTATGCTAATTTGAAGACAATAGTCCATTGAAATTAATTTTCAATTTATTTATTTATTTATTTATTTTAGAGAGAGTAGGGTGGTAACAAATTTGAAAGATGATGATTGTGATGTAGTTCAAAACCTTACATTGGTAATACATGAACTAGAAGGGACTAATTAGATATGTCAAATTATAACCCAACTCGAAAATCCGACTGAATGCAACTCAATTTATCTGTTCCACCACACCCATTTTTCTGAAATTTGGTAAATTTTTAAATTCTACATCAATATTTTCAAGTAATAATTATTTTTTATGACAATTTTGATCGTTTGAGTCAATATTTCATAATTATGATTTGAAAAATTATTTTTAGCTCTATATGAAAAAAAATCAATTCAACTGAAAAATTTACACAATATTTTTTGACTTTTTAAATTTTAATAGCAATAAGAATAGATAATAATAAAATTATGACCCCTTAGGTCAAACTCGACCGGATCAAATATAATGAAAGGCAAAGATGGAAAATATTTATTTTCAATTAATCCAGTACAAAGTAGCTGGGGTGGGCAACATAATATAAGTATCTCAATATCACTTGACAGTACAAGCTTAAGCTTTTTAATAAGATATACAGGTTATATGGCCTCAGGCATAAGCTATATATGCAACACTTACATGGATAGCAAAATACAAACTGCAGAACTCGACGAGCACATCGTAAGGACTAAGGAATCATCACCAGTCGCACTATTTTTTTTTGGATTACGGGAAAGGCTTGGGGAAGGAGGCCAGATGAGAATCAAACCCGAGTCTTTCATGGAAATGTTACTTGCTCTGCAAATGAGACAAGACCCGATTCTCACCGGTTGCACTATTTAGTCCTCGAAGTCGTGCATATGATCAACAAGGTAATTAGCAGTGAGCTCCTCGTTTTTGTTACAGGCAAAGTATGCTTCTAATACACGAGACCGATCAAAACCCATAGCTTCAAGCTGCACAACAAAGGGATAAAAAAGAAACAACTCGTGTCATTATTTCTTAATCATCATCATCATCCTAATGAGTCTCGTCCAAGGTAGGGTTTGTGAAGGGTGGAAAAGAAGGCAGACCAATACCCTCATCACGAGTAGGCTGCGATCGAATGAAGCCCCTCAACTCATCTTATTATTTTCTAAGCTTAAACCTACTATGGGGTTTCTCCCATTCGAAAACGACTAAAAGAAGGCAATGTAAGTCGACGCGATATAAGGAAGTTCGAAAAGCACTAAAAAATAATAAGCATGATTATGCAAAATAGCATATGTTAATGGGTAAAACAAATTATAAGACAACTCAAACTACCCTTTTTCCCAAACCTTCTTTCCTTAATGCTACAAATAAAACAGTAAAATTGTTTATTAGTCTTTATTTCAATTAATTAAATTTTTTTTCTGAATCTTTTAGAAAAAAATGTGATATTAATGTGGATTTCAACAGGGTGCAGCATATCCTGTAGGCATTACACCACTTGCTAACAGTAAGTAAACAGGTACCCGCTTCCTTTCCCATTTTACCCACAAATTGTCTAGTGGTGACTACATTATCTCCCTTGATCTTTAACCTGGAGTAAGTGTGAATAGCTGTTGGGGTGCCTTGTTTCTGATTTCCCACTTCCTTTCCCACTTTACACATAATTCATTAAACATGATTTCAGTCACAATTATAATAACACAGATCCTCAAAGGAGACGGTCCCACAGCGAGATTGTCTTTATTGGGCTGACCCAATGTATACTTAGTATCTTAAAGTGATCACATATAACCTTAAAGTAATCACTTTTAACCTTAAAGTGATCACTTTTAACCTTAAAGTAATCACTTATAACCTAAAAAATCAAATAGAGAAATGGGCTAATTATATGGGATTGTTTCATGGTCAGACGGTCACCTACAAGATTTGTTATAATAATAGTCGTGATGTGATGTTGTTGTCATATCTTTTATATAGAAGCCAAGACCATGAGATATTCCTTGAACACAGTTCTCTTTCACCTTTGATGTGGATAGTATCGATTCGGTAAATTTACAAACCTTTACAACTCGACCGGTAAGATACCATGTTTTTGTACTATGCACACACAAAGACAACACAGTCGCTGTCACCATCAGAAAGGAGCACTAATGAAGTGAGTAAATGGCTGGAAAAGAAAAGATACGAAAAAGTATCTGAAAAAGGTCTTTAATGAGGGGAATTTCCATTTGCCTCCCACAGTCATGCCCTTTCTAAACAGCTCGACTTGTACGAGTCCGTCACCATGAGATAAACCCATATAATTAGCCCATTTTTCTAATTGATCACTTTAAAACTGTATGTGATCATTTTAATTGCTTAAATATACATGAGCCAGATAGTCTCCATGCGACCGTCTTATTTAAGAATTTATGCTTAGTAAAACACACTAAGGAACTACATTTAACTCAATGCTTAAACCTGACCAAGAACAATCAGAACATTCTTTAAGTATTGATTATTTTGTTATCAAAGGATCTATGTATTAGGGCTTACAATTATGGAGAGTGTTTGTACAAACATACTCTCCGATATGCAACAGAAAGATTCAAATTATCTTCCTGAGATCTATACATACATATTTTATTCGGATTTCAGATCAAACAGATACAAACATCCCAAAAAAGCCAATGAGGACTTACCCGTTCTATGGCCGCATGTTCATCAGTTGTAACTTGTATAGCATGAGGCATTGCAGCAGTAAGTTCCTCAAGTAACTTCCTGAAATAAGTTAGAGACTCGAATCGCCAAAATGTTCAAGGGCAGGGAAAAGTGGAAAGCTATTAGCAAATGACAACCAACTTCAGTTGGCATTCTAACCTCTAAATGACTAACTCAAGATCCTTACCGTTCTTCACCTTTAACGGGCTCATGTAGCAAACGATGGAATTCAGTCTGATGTTCTTGTATAAGTTTCATCAGGTTTGGATTTTGTTTTCCAAAGTCTTCAAGCATGGGCTGACATGAATAAGGAATTACCCAAGCATCAGCAAGAGCAAGAGACGAGTGATTATAAAATGCTTCCTCCTTTTCTAATCAAATGTCCATTTGATAATGCCCCAGTTTTAGGAAAAAGGCGAGGGGAACCATATGGGGGGAGTAAGTAGGGGAAAAGGTAATAATTTAATGACAATTGTATAAATAGTTAGATCTCATAAGGGCATAAGGGAAAAATTTTGCTAGATAAGGAAATGAGACGTTTGATGTAAATTTCCCAAAAGAGGAATAAAGAGAAAATGATATTAACACCATTGTCGAATCATTTTTAACGAAATACCTGCAAGACCTGTGGATTAGCTTGCACCATAGCTCGTAAAGCTTGAAACTGAAAAGAAAATATTCAAATTACATAAAATGTCAGCTTTTCCCGCCTCAAATCTCCATTTTACCTAAGTAATGGAGATGACCAAGTAATGAAGTAATGTATTCGATGAACATTAAAGATCAAACTAATTTCGACAATTAGACAACATACTTGTTCACTGTTACGCAGAAAATCCAGCACGCCAGTGGGAGCAGCAGAAGAGCCCCGACTGAAAAATCCCTACTTCCAAATTTGAAGTTGAGAGTTGAGACCCAGAAAAAGCCTACAGCAGAATGACACACCAAATCATCAAACATAACATACCAGAGGAAAGATATTTGAAGAACCGGCATTAGATCTTCTGGAAGGTACTGATGTAGGCAATGTTGGTTGCTGAGACACGGATGGTGTATTCGTATGCAGTCCATCTCCAGCAAATTGAGCAACAGAGGGAGCTTCTGCTTTCTCAGGAATACCCTATAACAATAAGCAACTAAGCATACCAGAAAGAACAAAATGTATGAAAAAAAATTAGTATACTCTAGCAAACACAAAGAATTCCTGAGATCATCCTTAGTTAAAAAGGGGGGGTGGTTCGCTTTGAAACGTGTTTTTCCTTCTTCAAGACCTTGAAAAGCTCATGGCACAACCCTTTGTAGGTTTCTGGACAATCATGAACTAGTCCATGAACAATCATAAGGTAAAGCAAAAAATGAGCAGCCAATGAAGCAATAACGCCCATGAGCGAAAAATGCTATACATGCCACTTCTCTGTAAGTGTAGTATTTTATAAAAAAAAATTGTCGAAAGTTATCCTAACTACGACTTATCTTCACAAAATATTCCAAAATGTGGATCATCCAAAATTTTCCCAACTTGGGTGTCTTCTCGAAACAATCCCAAGTGACTGCAAAATATTTCAAAGCTTTGAACTTTGTTTTTAAAAATAAAACTTCATTTTTTTCTCTACCTCCAATCATAGTTTGCTAAATAAAGCTCGTTTCGTTTTACTAAGAAAAATTAGCTCTTTTAGGTCTCAGAATAATCTTTAATTGTGAATTGATTATTGTGGAAAGACCATTTAGAGTTGGGATTGTTCTAGTCAATTTTCCTTTTTATAAAGATATTCAAAATAGGTACAACAACTACAACAACAAGAGCCTTGATCCAAAAGATTGGGGAAATTTGAAAATAGAACAAAAAATTGATTGTAATACCAACACAAAAAACTTTTCATGCTTGATACTTTAACTCACATTGGGCTATGTCGAGAGATTCTTAAATGATAGGTAAGGCCATTTAAGTAAAATAGATTGAATGATAAATATAGTAATTTTAAAAGAAAATAGGTCATAGTCAAGGACAGAATCCAGGAATGTGTTGTGAAGAGAATGTAGGAGAGCAGCATAACTATTTTGGTTCTGATGAATGATACAAAAAAGAATGTCAAATATGCTTTACCCAACTGAAACTGGGCACTGGACGAGTTTACACAAGTGCGTGAAAAGATGCAGCCGGGAACGATAGGGATCTTAACTTACAGAATATAGATATCCAATAGCTCTCTCTGGATTATTAAATGCAGCACGAAGGGCACGTGTAACAGTGTCTCGGTCCCATGTTCCTCCGCCTATATCAATTATATGCTGGATTGTATTCTCAAGATCATTTGCAGATTGAGTACCTGAAGTTGTTTGACCCTTGGCATCAGATATTGACCTGCATCAACAAAAGTTTCAAAACAAATAAGATACTTTTAATGAAGACAACAGAAGCTCTTGAATTTCGAGTTTGAAAACTATAGATACTTACGTAGAAGATGAAATCAAAGGAGCTGAAACTGATGTAGGCATGGAAGCAGGGCTGCTAACATTTGGAGAAGCTACACCATAAGACTAAAAACTTCGAGCTAAAAATGCTGAAAGAACTATACAACATCTAACTGCAGAACTCACCGGGATGCATCAGTCAAAATCATCGGAGGTGCATTACAGGTTACTGGAGGATGCTTGGGTATTGAGTCTATTGACAATGATTTAGACGTATCAGTAGCACTGTCAAACATGCAGACCTACACCATCAGACTATGAACTTCAACCAAAAATGTAAAGAACTAAACATTAAATAACAGCAGGACTCACCGAGATGCAATAGTCACAGTAACTGGAGGTGTAGAAGATGATTCCTCAACGGAAGGAAACTCAGGTGTTGATGCTGATGTAGGTGATAATGCAGGGCTGCAAACATGCAGATGCTACATGATAAGACAACTAACTTCCTGCCAAAAGTGCTGAAAGAACTAAACAGTATAGAACTGAAAGACTCACAGAGTTGCATCAGTCACAGTAGGTGGAAGTTTATTAGATGCCTCAACAAGTGTCATAGGTGGTGCAGGATCCTAAAGGTAAAACACATATTTCAATAAATAAAGGTACTTTATAGTAGCTTTCAAAATGGAGACCAAAATAAGGGAGAAATGGGTGAGAAGGGAGACAACATATGGCATGAAAAACAGAAAGTTGTTCCTACCTTGGTTGTAGGCGTAACTTCTGCCACTACCGAACTTCTCCCAGATGAACTCTTACTCTGATGTCCTCAATCATTCAGTATTAATGGAAAAGTGAATAAGTACAAGTAGAAAATACAACATTAAATGCAAATCCACTCTCAATGATAATCCCCTTTCACATTGCTGTTATTTCAATCAACTAACAGAATGTTAAACACATAGCACAAATTAAAACCTTAAAATGTAAATGCACCAATGCTATATTTACTTTACCCTGATAAATATCTTCACCAGCATTTAAAAAACGTAGAAGCCTTGCAGGATTTTTCAATAATCGTTGCACGCATTCCAAATTATAAATCTAAGTTCTATTTTCATGTGATGTAAATTACTAAAACTTGTAAATATTTAAAAAAAAATTCAGAGCATTATCAAGCCAAAATATCATGGAGCCTCCATGGCATCAAAACCATTACATTGTTTTAGCACACAATATTCCATTGACTACGTAGAAATTCTTAACATTCTACATAAACAAAAAGTATGTCAAAATATCATGTGAGGAAGCAAAAACATATCATGAAAATATGCCCAACTTTACTCAAAAAGCTTGTTGCTTACTATGTACAAGAAAATATTGAAACATTGAAATAACCTACTAAGAGCACATATCCCAAATTAAAATTTCCAAACATATTCGCAATAAATATTTGCAATCAAGAGTCTATTCAAAGTAACCTTTTTTAAACAAGGATAACATGGTATACATGCAACGATCCTATCCCTCCTAAATCTACCTAAGTGATAGCCATTTAGATCTTATGTGCAAGAATGAAACTGGTTCTACCTGAGATTATTTGCAATCAAGAGTACTCGCTAGGACTACTAGGAATAACCTAAGACTGATGAAGATTCTAATTACAATAGAAATAAGAGTAGTCCTCAACAGCACCACAAATTCCTAGCAACTGAATCAGAAGAATCACACATCAGTTTGTTGATTGAGAGCAATGAAAAAACAAGATACCTTAAACAGCATGACAACAAGAAAACTATTTTCAGCAACTTTATTTTCCCGCAGTGTAGTTCCATCTATGAGTGTTTTTCCTTGATAAATAAGCATCTGCTGTGAAGCAGGATAGGCTTTTTCTCCTTGGACAGATTCAATAGTTTTCTTGACAGCACCAACCTGGGAATATTCATGACCATACAAACAGCAGCAAGCAATATAAAATAAATCATTAGTAGTGAGTAACACAAAAAGGTTTGCATATGCCATGGAGTAGCGAATGATATATCCCGAAAACCATATGTGACATGATGAGTATCAAAAGAAAACACATTCAAGGAAACCTACGACGGATAATCTTACCGTGCTCACCTCTTTGTTTGGAGATTGAACTTATTTCAAATCTACCACAAAAGTTTTATCATTAAAACGTGAGATTACATATGTTTGAATATGAACATTATTTCTTCCGAAATTAGGTACAATTATAAAGTGTGTACAACATGGAAATGAATGGTTTTCGCACCATCAAATTTGACTTTGCAACTGTAGGCAGAAATAACCTCTTTGTCATGACTACCAAAAAAATTAGAGAAACACAAATTCTCATTTAGGACAATCTCACCATAGGTCAATCCTAAAATTGGGCTAAATATTCCAACTAACATTGATCAAGACATCAAATTTCGTAATAAAATACTCACCTTTAGTTGTTTAATGTTTAACACGTCATTTTGGATGTTAAAATTGACACTTTGGTCACTTTAGTTCTTTAAAAGCGCCACTTTGGATGTAAAAAATACTTACTTTAGTTGTTTAGCACCAAGTTTAAAACCCAAAGTGACTATTTTAACAAAAAAATGAGGATATAAAGTCAAACAATGTGGTAGTTTACAATTCAAAATGACTATTTTAACTACAAAGTGAGAATTAAACTAACAAAGGTCGAGAATGTGACATTTAAAATCCCAAGTGACTATTTTAACTACAAAAGTGAGGTTTCTAAAAACCAAAGTTGAGAAATGAGATCGTGTCAAATTTGCTGAAAATGTGTGCCTTTTCTTTTCTTTTATTAAGACTCATTGTGTGGACCTTTCTACCCATGCAAAGGTCTCGTATGAGTTACTCTTAGAGTAAGGTTGTCTACATTGGACCAAAAAACTCCACCATAGAAACCAGTTTGTGGCATTGGTGTAATTGGGTGTATGTAGATTGTAGCCAAGGCTATAAAAAAGGATCCTACACAGAGCAGGATAAAGTTTAAATATCACAGCACAGAAATTCCTCATTTCTACACATTTCTTTTCATTCTTTTTCTTCTAGGGTTGTTTGGCAATTGACGGTTTGATGAGAATATCAACTAACATTGTCTACAAATAATCTAACTTAAGTCATTTGTTTTCTTGTGTTTGTTGCCAGCTCATCAGTAGCTGTTGTATTCAGTTAGTTTCACTAACTGACTAGGCTATATATTCTTCCTTTTTCTGATTTTTGTAATATTGTATTGTATTCTTTTAATCAATAATACTAATCTTCTTCCTAAACTCTCTCCTAAACTGTCTAATTTTGTCATGGTATCAGAGCAGCTTACCACAACCTAAGTCTCTCTTTTCTGTTTGTATCTTCTTTCTTTTCTTTTTTCCTTTCTTGGTGTTTCTTGAATAGTTATGGCAAAAATTCATGAGGCAGACACTACTCCTTCTCACAATGATCAAACACAAAATCCATGTAGTGTGTTTACTACCTTCACCCCTCAGATTCAGCAGGTACAAAATTGGTTTAAATGGTTTTTGATGGTACATGTTACACTGACTGGCAACGATCAATGGCTATCAGTCTTGATGCAAAAAATAAATTCTGTTTTGTTGATGGATCTTAGGTTTGGAAAAGGCTTGTAAAAGATGTAACAATATGGTCATAGGTTGGTAGATTGCTTCATTAGAAAGGTGCATAGCCAAGAGTGTAATGTATTTTAAAACTGCAAGTGATATTTGGAGTGATCTTGAAGGAAGATTTGGGAGTCCTTCCTCTTCACAGCTATATAGATTGCAAGAAAAGTTGATTAATACCATTCAAGAACCCGAAATGTCTATAGCAAAATATTTCACCAAAGTAAAAAATCCTTGTGGGATGAGATGGATGACTTAAGACCTTTACCTATTTGCAATTGTCATCCTAATACAAATTTCATCAAAATACAACAAGATCTAAGAACTATGACTTTCTTGATGAAATCGGATCAACAATACCATCAAGTTAGAAATAATTTGTTAATGACAAAGGAACTACCTGACATTGTGGAGGTATATAGGATGCTTTTACAAGAGGAGAGTCACAAGGATTTGAGTAAAGTTTCACCAGTCGTGGGAGAGACTACTGTCTTCGTTGCTGATAGAAGAAGATACAATGAAAGGTTCAACAACAGAAATCAGAATGCCACAGGATCAAAGAAACCGTATTATTTTTGTGAGCATTGCAAAGTTTCAAGACGCTCAATTGAGAGATGTTTTAAGATACATGGTTACCCGGGTAAAAACAAAAATACACAAGCAAGGAAGTATGCAGCTGCTGCATACTCAGATGCCTTGGAAATCTTGGATGAAAATAACAAAGGTAAACAGTATGGTATGACCTCTGAACAATTTTCTAAACTTCTGAATTTTCTTGGCAAGGCAGAAAAGCAAAATGATGATATTACCAAGGAATATGGTGGGGAAGGCAGTTCTGTCAATTTAGCAGGTACCACTTGTTTTAGTTTAAATTCTCACAAAATACAGTGGATTGTGGATAGTGGAGCCACTGACCACATCTGCACAAACTTACAATTTTTTTCTAATATCCAAGATATCTCTAATATTAATCATGTTATCACAATTCTAGATGGAACTAAACACAAAGTCTTTAAAATTGGAGATGTTAATCTCACCAATAATCTTGTTCTAAAAGATGTTCTTTCTGTTCCACATTTCCATTTCAATTTAATATCTCTTTATAAACTATGCAAAGATAGGAATGCATCTGTTATGTTTTCTCAGGAAAAGTGCTCTCTTCAGGACCCTTTGATGAAAAACTCCGTGCTTCTTGGTAATTTGGTTCAAGGTCTATATTACACTGGAATACAAACTACAGATGTTGCCTTAAAGACAGATGAAGTTGTTGTTGTCACTTCTAAAACAATGCTTGATGAAGCAAAATTGTGGCATGTTAGACTTGGACATGTTCCCTTCTCGAAGCTGAAACTTCTTTTTCCTGATATGAATACTATAGCTATAAAAAATAACTTTCTTTGTACTATATGCCCAGCCTATAGACAAACTAGGTTGCCTTTCTCTACTAGTCATACTACTACTGATTTTCCTTTTGATTTACTACATGTTGATGTTTGGGTTCCATATTCCCATGAGACATATAATATATGCACCTTGTCTCTTACTATTGTAGATGATTTTACTAGGGTTACTTGGGTATATCTTATGAAGAAGAAGAATGATTGTGTTCATATATTGCAAAATTTCTTTTCATACATCAAAACACACTTTGGCAAAAATGTTAAGTGTATTAGAACTGATAATGCTAAGGAGTTGTGTGAGGGACGGATATTGCAAATCTTTAATAATCTTGGCATTCATCATCAAAAGAGTTGCAGTGAGACTCCTCAATAAAATGGTCTTGTTGAGAAGAAACACAAGCACCTCCTTGAAACTGCAAGGGCATTGTTTTTTCAGTCTAATTTACCTTACTCCTTTTGCGGAGAGTGTATTTTATGTGCTACACATATTATTAATAGATTACCTCTCTCTAGTATTGCTAATATGTCACCTTTTCAAAAACTCTTTAATAAAGAACCTGATACTAACCACCTTAGAGCTTTTGGCTGCCTATGTTATGTTAGCACTTTGAAACAAGGAAGAACAAAATTTGAACCTATGTTATCTTTCTTGGCTACCCTTGGGCAAAAAGCTTATAAAGTATACAACATCAACACCGAAAAGATTATTATCTCTAGGGATGTGATCTTTCACGAGAAACATTACCCATTTCATCATAAACAACAAAAAACCTCACCATATGCTACTTTTTACCTTCCTGTTTCTACACCTTTTCCAACAGATATTACCCAAAGGTCTTTCACACCCCCTATGCAACAGGGACCTATTGCATACCGCCAAGATTCACATGTGTCTCCAACACATGAAAACTCTACTACACATGACAATAGGCAACAGGACACTAAGCAACAAGATAATGCTTCTTTACATAATGAACACATGAATGCTTCAGAAAATGATAACGCAATTGATGTTGACAACACTAATATTACTACTAACCTATGTAGGTCTAGTAGAGCTCACAAGCAACCAGAGTACTTACTGATTATATTTGCAATGCAACTCAATGGTGTAATTTAGTTTCTTTAACTACTTTGCCTAATTTCTCTCAAGCTTTTTTGATTAAACAGTCTCATTGGCGTGAACCCACATCATACAAGGAAGCAGTTAAAGACACACAATGGCAAGTAGCTATGCAACAGGAACTAGCAGCCTTACATCAAAACAATACTTGGGATTTAGTGCCTCCGCCTCCTGGAAAGAAGACTATTGGGTCTAGATGGGTATACAAGATAAAGCTCAAATCAGATGGTTCCCTTGAAAGATATAAGGCTCCTTTAGTTGCAAAAGGGTATAACCAGCAATATGGTATTGATTACCAAGAGACTTTTTCTCCTGTTGTTATAATGACAACAGTTAGGTGTTTAATTGCTCTTGCTGCCAGTAGACATTGGCCATTGTTTCAGTTGGATGTGAACAATGCGTTCTTACACGGTGATCTTCACGAAGAGGTATATATGAGAGTTCCAGAGGGCCTTAATACTCCTCCAAATCTAGTTTGCAAACTCAAAAAGTCTCTTTATAGGCTTAAATAGGCCTTGAGACAATGGTTTGCCAAGTTAACCATGGAGTTGTTCTACCAAGGCTTCGTCCAGTCTGAAAATGACTATTCCCTATTCATCAAACACACACCTACTTCCCTCACTGTTGCCGCTATTTATGTAGATGATATTATCATCACTGGGAACAACAATTCTATCATTCAGTCCCTCAAAACCCACCTTCACAATACCTTTAGCATCAAAGACTTAGGGAGACTTAATTACTTCCTAGGTCTTGAGGTTACATATATTGATAATGGGATTGTTCTAACTCAGCGGAAGTTCACTTCTGACCTCCTAAAGAACTCAGGGATTACTCAATTCAAACGTGTTGCCACTCCACTTCCTCTAAATCTCAAACTCCACGCTAACAACTCTCCACTTTTTCATGATCCAACAAGATATAGGAGCTTGGTTGGTGAACTGAATTTTCTAACAAACACACGTCCTGATTTGTCCTTCACTGTCCTGGCTCTTAGCCAATTTATGCAGAGCCCAACTGAGCTCCATTTCCAAGCTCTTACTCATACCCTTCACTATGTTGCTACCACATATGGCCAGGGAATCCTTCTTCAGGCAGCTGACACACTTAAACTACATGCCTATTCTGATAGTGATTGGGGTGCCTGTTTAGACACTAGGCGGTCCATCACTGGGTATGTTATTCTCTTTGGGAATGGTCCTGTTAGCTGGAAATCCAAAACGCAAGATAAAGTCTCTCGATCATCCTCTGAAGCTGAGTACAGGGCCATGGCTGCTGTAGCATCAGAAATTGTTTGGTTAGTCCGGTTGCTTGAAGAGCTTGGTGTTGACAACTTAAAGCCTGTTTCCCTAGAGTGTGATAATATTTCTGCTTTACACATAGCACAAAATCCTGTGCTCCATCAAAGGACCAAACACATTGAGATCGATTGTCATTTTACCAAGGAGAAAGTGTTAGATGGCATTATTGCACTCAAATACATCCCCACAACACAACAACTTGCAGATGTCTTGACCAAAATTATTCCACCTGTGCATCTAAAGCCTCTTCTGAACAAGCTTGGCATGTCATACACCACCCCAAGCTTGAGGGGGGATGATGAGAATATTAACTCAACATTGCCTAAACTTAAGTCATTTGTTTTCTTGTGTTTGTTGCCAGCTCATCAGTAGCTGTTGTTTTCAGTTAGTTTTCACCAACTGACTAGGTTATATATTCTTCCTTTTCCTGATTTTTGTAATATTGTATTGTATTCTTTTAATCAATAATACTAATCTTCCTAAACTCTCTCCTAAACTATCTAATTTTGTCATGGTTACTTGTTGGTTGTTGGATTTTTTAGTTGGCTTGTTTCACCGGCTAAAAAGTTTTGTGGCTTTTAAGCTAGCCGAAAATGCCAAATGTTTATGGAGATTTGGTAAATTTAGATATTCAATGTTGACCGTTTATTAGAAAAAAAGTAGGTCAACAAGCCAAAAGCTCACAAAAAAGTACATGGAGTATTTTTTTTTGGCTGTTTGACCAATCTAACGAGCCAAAAGCAAAAAGCCAGTATAAAAGCCAACTACCAAATCTCCATTCAATCAACCAACAGGGCTACATAGATACTCCTCACTCCCCAATGGCCCAATCCTCAATACTTTCACTACAAAACATGTAGAAATCCTTACTTTTGGCATCGCAAATGCGAAATTTCCCATAATAGTAGCAGAATTATGGGGTTAAGCAATAAAAAAGCCCATCAAACACAATGTGAACCCATAAACCACAAAATAGATACTTTCTTTTAGGGTATAAAGTATAAACTATGAACAAATGTAGCACAGTTCTAAAGAATCAAGTACAAAAAGCAGATTGTGTGAAAATAATGCATTTCAATACAAACAAAATTGAGAAATTGGGGGAAAAAATGAAATCCGAACCGTATCATCTGGATTCACTTCAATCTGAAAATGCTTTCCTTTCAAAGACTTGATGAAAATCTTCATCGACATTGTTAATCTGCTTTAATGGTGGTCGGCAGGACAGCCTCTTCACTCATTCACTCCGTTACCTTTTTTTTTAGAAAGTGATCCGGTTAGAGAATGGGATTTTGTTTCGGCTTCTACGGTTATCAAAAGCCCAGTTATTATGTTAATTTAAAAAAAAATTGACGCATGCATGTTATTGTAATGTGAAAAGTCATATAATATTTATTTAGAGTTATAATAATATTTATTTGGGGTTATAACATAATATATTTGATGTTATATCAGTGTATATTTGAGGATTATAACATAATTTATTTGGGTTTCAGTGTATATTTGAGGATTATAACATAATTTATTTGGGTTTATAACATAATATATTTGAAGCTATAACAATATATATATTTGATGTTATAACATAATATATTTAATGTTATAACAACATATATTTGTGGTTATAACATATTATATTTGGGGTTATAACATAATATATAGTTGGATATATAATGGTCTGTGTTTGAGGATATAGTATTTTTATAACACCAAATATATTATGTTATAACCCCAAATGTATATTGTTACGACTCCATATATATTATACATTACTTCAAATATACATTGTTACACTCTAAATATATTATGTTATAACCCAAAATTATAACCCCATACATGTTATGTTATAACCTCAAATATATATATTGTTATAACTTCAAATATATTATGTTATAATCCAAAATAAATTATGTTATAAACCAAATATATGCCGGTATAACACCAAATATATTATGTTATAATCCCAAATAAATATTGTTATAATCCCAAATATATTATGTGACTTTTCACATTACACTTACACGCGCGCGTCAGTTTTTTTTTTTAATTAATATAATGGGCTGGGCTTTTGAGAACCATCTTTACAAAAGACGGTCTCAAGTAAGAATTGTTGATTTTGTTTTAGTTGTAATTCTTCTGTTCTATATGAGTTGCAACATTAGAAATATGACACTATTTATTCACCTATCTTAATTTGTAATTAATTTTTTATCTATAAGTTAAAACATAGTCAAGTGAGATTTAGTTTGATTTGTCTTATTGCAAAGATTATTAATATTGCATTTTTTTAATTTTTTATTATACATAGTTAGAGATATTAAAATTTGAATTAATGTATTGAACTGCGTGAAAAAAACAAATATTGCAAGAATGAAAGAAGCGTAATTTACTCTCTACATCGTCGGTAATAAGTGAACACAGTGAATGAATTGTGTGAGTGAAATTAGAAGAGAGTAAAACGGTGCATATGAAATTAGAAGAAAGTGGTGGGTCAGATTGATGCAAATTAAGTGGGACGAACCAAAATAAAAAATGATGCAAATAATAAAACGACTAAACGAGAGAGTATTAAGTATTTTTTTTGCGGGTAAGGTGAATCGAATCCCGCCTATCCCTCCTTCTAAGGCTACTCTTAAATCCAAAAAAATAAAATTGCGTAGGTGGTTATTTTACTTTTGCTAGTTAATTAGAAAAATAAGGTACAAATTAAGAGTATAAACTATTTTAGTGCTGAGTTATATTTAAAATTAATACTTGTTCCATCTTTGAAAACTATATTTGTCGTGTCTTAATAAAATTCGTACTAAACTAAAATTATTCTTCGTGTTGATCTATATGTGTGTCGTCATATTTACACACTCTCAATAAAAAAGTTACCATGTTATTTCTTGGTTGAAGTTAAATTTTTGGTATTGATGAACCCAAAGCTAGTAGCCCTTCGGACTGTGTGCTGGATAAGCTTCCGATTTGTAATCATAGTGTTGGTAAAAAACATGAGCTGTTGAACTAATTGAAAGATCGACTCAACTCAAATGATCAGGAGGTGCCATTCTCAATCTCTCTAAAAGGCGAATATGTTAAATCTCAAACATATAATTAAATTATTATTAATTAAAATAATTAATTTTACAAAAGCTAATATGTAAAATCTTTAAAATAAGCTTTTAAAATCTCTATAGATCATTTAAATTTATATTTTAAATATAAAATCAACATTAATCTTAAAGTCGTTGAAAAGAATATAAATGACAAATTGAATTTAATCTTACCTTGTATTATTGTTTGTTCTGGTCGATTTTACAAGGTCCTTACGGTTGGTGTATAGAATGTAGACTAAAGTTTAAGTTAAAAAATTATATGTAATGTCATAACTTCCAACTAAATTTTCAACACAATATGAATTCATTCCACGGAAAAAAGCTTAACTCGAGAGTATTAACTAATCCTTTGATTTTTATATGTTATTCTTTACGAATTTTAGTGAAAACTTACAATTAAAATAATTTAATTTTTAAGTTTGCATTAACATCCGTAATAAAGTAAATGTAAAAAACAAATAAAACAAAGGAAGATATATCCGATTATTTTAATCACTTCAATCACTACTCTCGCTCATGGTGTTAGAATGTTAGTAATTTTAATTTTTAACTTTAATTTCTTGTCCAAAAATACTTGTGGCTCAATGAATAGAACATTTGCATGTTGAACATTTTTAACTTCAATTTTTAACTTTAACTATTTGCTTGAGGGACACAGATATGACTTGTCCGCATCTTTCAGAAAAAAAACATCCCTCACATAGACTCTGCCTTGTGCGAGATGTTGGGAGTCTCCTTTACCTTTAATTTGTTGTCCAAACAACTTTTTTACATGATAAAAAAAATCCAAATTTAATAAAATCAACTGAAAACTAAACGAATAACCAAATTACAACTCTTTAATACTTATTTCGTGTATTATACTTGCTACATATGTTATTTGACGATTTAAACAAGATCTCATTTCACTATATTTTTTCTTACACGTTAGTCGTAATTATAAAATAATCTTAATCGATGAATAGTGCTTATAAACGTAACATATCAAATATTTCGAAAATGAAGAAGTAGATGGCTAAGCAAGCAACCAAGACTAAATTGATGGAAAAAAAAAAATATAATTTGAAATAACTTTTTTTTTTGAAATGGAAATAACTGACATTTATTTTCCTTTATCATAAAATCTTTAAAACATCCAAGTGTCAAAATAGAATCAAAAGAAAATTAAAGACAATAAAAGGAAAAGATATTCCGAGACCAGGGGCTCATTACCGTTAAATCAGTTTATATAAATAATGGTTTTGATTACCTTTTTCAAACTACTATTTTCTAAACAGAACTAATTTCCTTGACGGCTAGACTCAAATTAGGGTTCTAATAATTCCTTTTGAAATTTCATTTCTTCTTCTAAAAACTTTATCAACCGATTGGATTATTATCTCAAATTCTAAAAAATCTGTTGCAAACTTTACCGCATCCAAAAACCTTAAATTTTGATTTTGTGTTTTCAGTCAATGAAGACTTTCCGTGTGTTTTGTGCAGACCCAGATGCCACAGAATCATCATCAAGCGATGAAGACGAGAAAATAGGTGAAAAATCCTCGAAAAAGAAGTGTTTTTCACGGGAGATTACCATCGGTAGCGGCCGAAATGACCCGGAAAAATCCATGGATCGGGCTTCTCCCACGGAGGAAAAACCGGGGAAAGTGGTGAAGTACCGAGGAGTTCGAATGAGACCTTCGGGAAAGTATGCTGCTGAGATTCGAGACCCGTTTCGAAAGGTGAAAATTTGGATAGGTACTTTTAATACTGCTAAAGAAGCTTATGATGCTTATTGCTTGAAGAAACAGGAATTTGATGCTTTACTTATGATTAAGAATTCTGAAATAGAAGGGGAAATTGGGGAAAAACAAGGGAAAATTACTGATGAAGAAATTGGTGAAAATAAAGGGAAAATTGATGAAAAAGGAATAGAAATTGACGATAAAGAAGGGGAAATTGATGAAAATGAAGGGGAAATTGGTGAAAAAGAAAAGAAAGCTAGTGCTAGAATTCGGTTGGAAGCTTTTGATACTGATGAAAAGGATATTAGGGTTTATAAGCAGGAAGAAGATAAATTTGATGAGAGGTTTAAGGGTAAGGAGAACAAAGGAAAGATTCATGGGTTTGAAGGTTCTGAGAAAACAAAGGGACGTTCAATTGTTAGGAATTTGGAAGGCAGATGGGAAGCTAAAGTTCAGAACCCGAAAACGAAGACGTATGTTTCTTTGGGTACATTTAGAACTCGAAAACAGGCTCAGACTGCTGTTAGGGAGGAGAAGATGGTTCAGTTTCGGACTAAGTTTGAAGGTGGTAGTCGATCTAATAGACATTGTTGTGGGTGTAAAAACAGTGATGATCCTCGAGGTGTTGGTTGTAAGGAGATTGTTATCGGGCTGGCTGCTCCTCAGTTGTTGAATGATGGCGATGCTGCGACAAATTCGGAGTTGCCTGCTGGTGTAAGACTGGCGAAATCTGGTACTTTTGGTGCTTGGATCACTTGTCCTGTGTCGGGGATTGAACGCTTTTTGCATACGTATAAAACCCCCGAAAAGGCGATGAATGCTGTTAACCGGGGCAAGTTTAAGGAGCATTTTAAGTCTAGGACTACGAAAAGGTTCAGGCCTGTTGAGGATGTAATTCGTACGTCGAAGAAGACTAAATGTGATGTTATTCATGGCTCTCCAACATCAGTTTTAGATGCTGAAAATGAGAACATTGCAATTGCTTCTTCTTCCATTGACAATCAATTTGAGACTCAGACAAGGGTTGTCCTCCCTTTCACTTTCGATGAAGGCGTGAAGTTGGGAATAATGAACGAATACGGACAACTTCTTGGGGAGTATAGCAAGTGTGACGAACCAATGTATTTAAGTACCTGCGATGAAGACGATGCTGCCATAGATTAGGCGACCTTGACGTCTTAAGTGTAGGCTGCCACAGATGACTGATGGCGATCTGCCAATCTTGACGTCCTAAATGTAGCCTGCCACGGACTACTAATGGCGATCTTGACGTCTTAAACGTAGGCTGCCACAGACAGACTGATGGCGATCTTGGCGTCTTAAATGTAGGCTGCCTGCTGCCGCAGACGACTGATGGCGATCTTGGCGTCTTAGATGTAGGCTGCCATAGACGACTGATGGCGATCTTGTCGTCTTAGGCATTTAGCTCATGTATGATTAACCTATTTCCTGTGTTTTTTGTTCAGGGAAGAATAAGGTTTGGAGCCTCCAACTAGGGAAAAGAATGCAAGGTGACACTGATCAGTGATCACTTTGCAGGCTCAGGTGTTAACTCATTTGTGTTGAGGAGTCGACACATATGTTTGCTTGGCTATTTTTGTACATATTTGATATTGATATGATACCTTGGTTCATCCTGTTTTAGTGCATCCCAACTCTAAAGTTATTAAAGTAATAAATATTTTTACTTGGTATAATCATTAGTCAATATTTATTATTACACGCTAAAATAGCATGGATTAAATCTATACAGAACTTTTACTATTTAGTTTGACTTTAATGAAGGATTTGCTTTCTTAATTGGAATTGATGAAAGAAGTTTTAATGTAATTTGTTGGGAGTTTGTTTTTGTTGAGACTCGTCATCATATTCAATATATATTTGTCCAAGAAGGTGATTTCTTAGATTTAACAACAATGAATTACATAAAACATCGATAATAACGTCCTACTAAAGAAACTTAGCAAATGATTATTGTTAAACTCAAATTAGTTTTTGGCCTTGTAATTACTCTAGGAACTACTAAACTCTAATCATCAAAGATATTGGATTTGATTGATGGACATACGTTTTGACTCAATACTTCTATGTTGTTGAGAAATTTTTATATTTTTCTTTTTAATTTTAATTTGTTTTTTTATTTTGCTATAATTTCTTTATACAGAACTGTTTGTATTTTTTATTCTTATTTATATATTTCAATTCTTTTCTAATGTCATCAACGCAATTCAAATGATTCTACTATTTTATAATTTTTGTACAACATATAATTGTGATAATTTCTTAAATTGAAAGAGTGTTACTTGAGAGTATCTATTTGTTCCATTTACTTGCAAACTAACCAAAATAAAGAATCAAATGTTTGGACTTGTTTGAATTTTCATTCAATTGAGCTAAATTTATTTTTAATTATTTAACAAATATACATGACAAGTCTAAACAAGAAAATTCTGTGTGAAAATTATGAATGGATTGATGAATAAGTGAAGACAATGGAGGAAATATCACTTCCAATAAATGATGAAAAATAGTACATAAAGCTTCATTAATCTATTTTAAGTAATTATCTCCAAAGCCCAAACTCCTTTCACTAGTAAATTACTTGCATTTTCTCCCGCCCTAATGCATTTACAATATCTCCCTGCAAAGTAAACGTTTTTTTATTTGTCAATTACAATTTACAAGTACACCCCATAGCTTAAGGAGATCACATGATGCAAAGTGAAAAATCTGTTATATCGTAATTTAAAATAATTTTTAAAATTTATACTTCATATTCAATAGAAACTATAAATTTTAGGATTATTTTTCTTCATTATACATTTTTTAGATCAATTCAAAATTTTTAGGAAATATTAAAATAAATTGTAATAGGTAGCAATTAACATCATCATTATCATCATATTTAGTATCCGGCCAGAAAGCAGGATTTAGGTGAGGTAAAATAATGAATAATTCATATCTGTAAATCCTTTACAGAGAGAGCTAGTAGCAATTAACATAGAAATTTTAAATTTCAGAGAAGTTAATTATTACAACTTGTAGTAATTGAATCACCATGTTGCCCCCTTGATAATTATAAATTTGTGTTAATTTAAAATTCATAAAATCAACCAAAAACTGTTATTTATTTCCCCGGAAATTAACTAGGGAATTAAATTCCTGAGCATTATAATTTCTACGGGATTTAATTTCAATGCCAACCAAACGGGACCTAAACATTTTATTTATTTTGATATAGTTTAAAGTTAATTTTATAATATAAGAAATTCAACAAATAAAGCAATGTAAGTTCGAAAAAATTATAGAATTTATGAAAATGGTTTTAGATAATGGAATTAAGAAGGAGAAAAGGTAATTCACTTACAAATTTAAATGCGGTTTATTACTAAAACCAATTGATCGTAATAAGAGTTACTCTTCACGTTTATGGAGTGACATATATTTTGTCATGGAATGTATATGAGACTATTACAAAGTTATGCGACTTTGTACCACATCGGTTCTATGGGCAAATGTGGGGTTTATAGAGTAAGTAAACTCTCTCACCTAGTAGACTAGTCTTTTAGATGAGTTTTCTTGTTTATTCTATAACAATGGTATCAGAGCCAACTCGGAGTGGTGGCCTACGCGGTGGAGAACTGAGTTAAGCCGGTCGTGAGCAACGTAGCCGTGACCAACGAGGATCCAACTCGAAGTATTGGCCTGGGTTAAGCCAATTGTGACCAACGAGGACGTTGGAACTTATGGGGTTTGAGTATCATGGAATTTGGAACTTTGTTTCCATCTGTTGTATGGGCAACTAACGTGAAATTTGTAAATAAGCTCTCTCATTTACTAGATTAGTCTTTTGGATTATTTCATTATTGATAGTATAACAAATTCTTATATGATTTAATTAATAGTAATAGATTTGGAGTACCTCAATTGAGAGGGGGGCTGTCAATAAGCCATAACGTCCGATAACTCTGCCATCTCTGTCGATAAGAAATTTTGTGAAGTTCCACCTTATACGATTTGCACATTTTGTCCCTCCCCTACTTGCTTTCAAGTATTTATATACGGGGGCTGTCTTTTTTCCATTTACACATACCTACATATTATAATAACTATTATCAAAACACTAAATTAATAATCAGAAAAATATTACTTAACATAATATTAAGTTTTTCTATGTGGGTTCGATTCTCGCCAGTCCCTCCTCCTCAACGTACCCAGTAACCTCAGAAAAATAATGCAACATATTTATGACTATGTTTCTGTTCAAACTCGATTTTACCATATTACTACATTTCACCTTAAGCGCTTAAAACTATCGATTAGATATAAAATTCTTAAATGAATGAAATAGAGTGAATATTTTTAGAGAAAATGTCATTCTTATTCTTAAAAGTGTATAATTGTCTTTATTATTTTGAATTTGCTATATATTGTAGAAAAATATCAAACATATAAATATACAATTAAGATATAATAAATAAAAAGAAATAAACGAAAATTATTCAAATAAAATATTCTGAATAGAAAAACATTAGAGAACATAAATAGTGAATTACTCCCATCATTTGTCCATTAAAAATACACAATATCTATAATTCTTAATAGATTGTTTCATTTTGTTATACAATTTCTTATATTAATTAATGTAGGTTTGTTTTTTAGTAGGAAAATATTTTGAAAATTATTTCTTTGTTGCTATTATCTAGTTTAATAAGTAATTTTTTAATCATAGGATAGGCTAAAAAACAATACGCCTAAACAATTTTAGAGATAGTGTTTTCCATTCTTTTGCAAAACTTTCTAAATTGATTGAACCAAACAATAAGAAACAATTTATCGTTTACATTTTTGATTATTAATTAGAAAATTAATCTCTTTGTTGTGATTTGTTCTTTTAATGTCTTTCTTTTGTTACTAGAAAATACATTTATTACCTTGCGGAAAATGGGATACTCCGCTTTGAATCTTTCACAAGCAACCTTTTTTTGGTCTTCACTTGATCCTGGAGATTGCATTAGAAATTGATTGCAAGGAAATGCCAAAACTACGAAACCTGTTATGGAAACATTTGGGTTGGTAAATTCAAAAATACAAATATAGGTTCTTTCAATCATAAGTTAGCCTATTGATTGAGTCGTTAAGAGCTTTTCATTTCAATCTTATAATAAGGGTTCGTTCGATTCTCATAACCTATAGAAAAGATTACAGGTGTTCATTCCTGGTCATCAGATCGATTTCAAGTCAAATATTTCAGGGCGAAAAAAAGAGACTTATATCCACATTATTTTTACATAATTGTAAATATGTTTTAATTTTAAGTCGAGTAAAATCAAGTTTGGTTACAAGTTGGGTGTATATCAAATTATTGGGTTTGAAAAGATGATTTCCCTTTTCCTTTACCCCAACCGATTCTTTAACCTAATCTTAAATGAGAAAAATAAATATATATCTACATTTGAGTTATAATAATAATAATAATAATAATAATAATAATAATAATAATACCTTGATCATTGTACTTATTGTAAAGCTGTGTCAATTGGGGATATTGTATATTGGTGAACCCACTTTTTATTTACATCAATTATGCAAACAAAAAACCCACAATTAATACAAATTAAATTAAAGAAGAACAAATAAAATAAAGGAAAAAAAATCCAATCTTTTATTTGTCCGTTATTAATAATTCCACCTTTAAATTATTTTCTAATAATCCAACATTGGCGTTTAGTTCGCTGTGAATAATCCAACCTTTGTTTTAGTTTGCTAACAACATACCCTATTATTAACTATTATTAGTAATATGGTATGTTGTGGGCAAATGTATGACAAAGCTTAGATTATTAGAAAATAATGTAAAGACGGGATTATTCACAGCGAATGGGTAAAAGGTTGGATTATCAGTGTCAATTTTTCCTAAAATAAAAAAAAATAAAGCCTATAGATAAAGAAAAAAAAAATAATTATAAGATAAAAAAATAAAAATTGGTACCATTTTGTGGCAACATTAACAACAAGGAGAACCTTTCCTTTATAGATGCTAAGGTCAACCTCCTTCCCCTTACAATCCTTTACAACAAATTCATGTATAGATGTTTGTGGAACAGATTGAACAGCACCCATTGAAGATAAAAGAAAACAAAAATTGTTTCCTCTTATCCAATTATAGGTGATTTATTATTGATTAAATTGCAAGGGGAGAATTTTACTTGTTTAGATTTTTTTTTTGTTTTTTAATGAAATAAAATAATTATTAGATATATATACACACATAAATGATACTCCTATTTTTATTCACATGTAATCTAATTATAGGTTTGTTGTAAAAGGTTGGCAACTTGGCATTACTATATTTATATTTTATATATATATATATATATATATATATATATATATATATATATATATATATATATATATATATATATATATATATATCCCTTTCTTTATCATATTTTGGATTTATTTTTTTAAGAATATAAAAGTGATTTGTAATAGAAAATGAATTTTGTTGACTTAAACAAGATAATATTCTCTCCTGTCTAATCAAAAGTCTCATTTGATTGTGCTCACTTAATACTTTAATTTTGTTCAATTACAAATTATAAAAAGTTGAGGAGTCTAGGCTCCCGTCAGAAGGATAGAAACCATTATAGTGGAGGGTAAGAGGAGTCGAGGAAGACATAAGAAAACACGAGTTGAGCAAATTAAGGACAACTTGAGTGAACTGCAGCTCTCCGAGAACCTGACTAGAGATAGGAATGGTTGGAGACGCCAGATTCACATTCTAGACTAGTAAAAGTTTCTTTAGTTGCCTTTCTTGCCCTGATGCCTAACTGTTTACTTACATGCCCTTTTGTACTTTTTTATCCATCGGGTTTATTATTTTATCCCAATCCTTGTTTTGGCTATTGTGGTTCTTCTACAAGTAGTTTTTGACCTTCAAGCAAAAGTGTTAATCACATTCCTCTCTATGCAGGGTTCTCACCTTCTAGGGTTAAAATTGATCGCTTTCCTCTAGTACTCCCTCTTAAGGGAGTACGAGTATGGATTGTTCGTTACCTTCCCTCACCCAGACCCTGTTTTCGAGCGGGATATTGGGTTGATGATGATGAAACTATAAAAAGTTGACATTAATAAATGTACATTAACACAAATCAAAATCATGTTTTAAAAGGATTGAAAATAAAATACAAATAAAAAGTGATAGGTGAATAGTGTTTATAAAAAAAGGTACATTTGATCAGATTAAGAGGAAATACAATATTGTGTGCAAAAATAATTTATTTATCGATCATAAAGAAAATATATTTTCAGGAATAAATAAAAACCTGTGCTAAAATTGTGGTATTCAAACATGATTGTGGAATTAAACTATAAATCACAAATTTACAAATAATATTTTATCAATTTAATATTTTAGAATAATACGTTTGAATTTGAAATTGAAATAGTTTTCTGGGAGGATGTACAACAAAAACACCAATGTCAGAGCCTTAATTTAAAAAAGTAAGATCAACCATATAAATTAATATATCAATTTCAATGGTTGTCCGTATAAATTTTTCTTCTCTATTCACTTCATTTCTTTACCATCTCAAGTATTTCCATAAAAGTTCCAAAAAACAGAAGGAAAAAGATATGAATTATAATTATACTTCTTTTATTTTAATATACTTGCTATATTTTATTATTTTCAACCCAACATACAATTCATCGACCAAAATACTTCTATTAAAACTCTAAAAGTAACTCTTTTCAACCCCAACATACACATACATTGTCGGAGAAGTATACTATTTTTAGGATATCGTATCATTATAATTATTGTGATTTTATTTGCTTCCTAGTTTAGATACTCAAATCCTGTATATAAGTGGAAGTCTGTCATTTATGAAAACATACAAACAAATCATTCTAAACCCTAACCTTAGTCTTTATCATAATTCTGCGTTTTATCATGGTATCAGAGCCTAAGGCTGTTTTCCGGGACCGTCGACCTTTTTCGGTGAATATCATTTACCAGTTGAAACCTTACCTACAATGGAAGACACAAACCAAGAAATCAATACCAATCAAAACACAAACACTAGCCAACAAATCGTTACTGTTGCCCAAACGAAATTAATTTTCCAAATGTTCCAACAATTCAATAAAATTAATCAGTCTAATGAATCGACTTCACCAGATCTCAAAATTGCTGAAAAACTTACCTATCACGATTACACAAAATGGTGTAAATTAATCTATATTGCTATCGAAGGTAGGGGACGGCTCAACCATATCACTGCCGCTCCCCCTGAACCCTCTGACTCGACATATTCTCAACGGAAGCAACGTGATTCAATTTTTTTTTCATGGATAATAGTAAATATTGAATCAAACCTCGTTAATCAATTTCTTGATTATACAACCGCATGGGATCTATGAAAAGGAATAGAGACACTGTTGAATAGTGGGCGTGATGAGCTCCAAATTTTTAATTTAAGTACCAAAGTAGCAACACTCAAATAAAATAGTGACTCCATTGAAGAGTACCTTAGAAAGCTTACCACGATTTGGAAAGAGATCGATCGCCATATGCCGAACCCAATGAAATGCCCTGAAGACATCACTACTTTTAATATTTTTATTCAAAGGCAACGCCTTTATCAGTTTTTAGCCGGAGTACAAGACTCGTTTGACAAAGAAAAAAGAGATCTCCTCAATTTAGACCTCTAGGCGACACTAGACGTGGCCTACGCCACCATACGCCGGGAAGTTGCACGGCGAGGCATAATGACTGCCGTCACATCATTGGAAGTTTTTCCCTCGGAGCTCGGTCAAGGGTTAGCCATGAAACACCGGTCGAAAACTTAATTCCGGCGAGACATTGACAAAGACAAGACTCACCTCAAATGTAGCTACAGTGGTGGATCGAGACACACTAAAGAAGGATGCTTCAAGGTCATAGGGTATCCAGAGTGGTGGGATGAATTCCGGCAAAGAAAAGGTGCCGCCACCAAGGCCCGACTGAGTAAGACCGGCGGCAAGGCACACTTAGTCACCAAAAAATCCACCAATGGTTCACATGATCAAGAGGGAGGTTTGTCTTTTGAACCCAGTGACCCACGAGAAATGGCCATTTTTTCCGGTGAAAAAATTAACACAGAGAACACAAATGGGGACGGTGAGAGAGAAAGGGGGGTACATGGAAAGTTGCCTTTAAAAGATATTTATATTGGGAATAAGGGTTACAAAGAAATCCTTGAAATACCCACATGTGAAGAATCTGCTAGCAGATTACTTGAAATACCTAAGTCTTTGGTCCCATTTCCCTTGAAATTACTTGAAATGCCCGTCCAACACCGTGCCCCACTTCCCTCTTTGGCCCAATTAAATACTACACCCAGTCTTCCACTGGACTGGGTTTGATGTGTCAACCGTCCACTTTAAAGTGGATTTTCGATTGTGGGGCTACGGATACGATGACCAATGATCCCGCTGATCTTATTAAAATAACCCCGACACCCCGTTCAAAAAATTTTAGACCGCCAATGGGGAATGTGTTGATATTACTAAAGCTGGAACTGTTGAGATTTCTTCGTTTATTCATTTAAAAAATTGTCTCTTAATCCCTAGTTTAACCCATAAATTGTTGTTTGTGAGTCAATTGACTAAAGAGCTGGAGTGTACTGTTCTTATAAAATCTGATGGTTGTGTTGTGCAAGATGCTCAGGCAGGGACGATCATTGAGCATGGTATTGAGAGAGGAGGCTTATATTATGTTGATGAGACGACTCAAAATGGTCAAGCTATGCTTACTCGCGGGTCTCTTGATCATCAACTATAGATGTGGCATCGTCGTTTGGGTCATCCCTCTTTAGCTTATTCTTAGGATAATATTTTTAGGATATCGTATCATTGTAATTATTGTGATTTTATTTGTTTCCTAGTTTAGATACTCAAATCCTATATATATGTGAAAGTCTGTCATTTATGAAAGCATACAAACAAATCATTCTAAACCCTAACCCTAATCTTTATCATAATTCCGCCTTTTATCATACATCATCGACCAAACTAGCAAAGAAGCTATGAAAAACTTATACTAACTCATTTGATTGTTGATCATGTTCCTGATGTTTCCTACTAAAATTACACTAATTTTTTAATTAATATTCTCACCATTTAATACGTACAACTAAATGGGTCATAAGAAACTATTGTTTTTCTTTTTAGAACAGGGTTTTCTACTATCATAAATTCTTGTGTGAGACATCTTCATATAAGGGTTGAATAGCTCAACTAATACAATTATTAGCATATGAATTTCTTGTTTTGAGGTCATTTTACTAATAGACGATCTTTCATAAGAGTGATTCTTTTGATGTTGGGCTAAATTAGAGATTAACAACATCGGGAAATACAATCAACCTATGGACTATCTTTAGTAGGACTTGTAACATCTTTTAAACATTTCCAAACAACACTATTACACTTAAACCCACTTCCAAATCCAATTTTCCATGCTCTATCTTTCTTCTTCATCCTTCCTTTAGCTTCAATGTATGCCAATTCATACCACAATGAAGAGGATGAAGTATTCCCAAATTTATGAAGTGTCATTCTAGAACCTTCTACATGTTCATTAGATAATTCTAGATTCTTTTGAAGCTCATCGATCACCGCTCTTCTACCAGCATGAATACAAAAATATTCAAATGCTTATTTGAAATTAGATATGTTTCGGTAATGAAACGAGGAAGTGCGAGACACTTGGAATACCGCAGATGGAGGCGTTATCGGAAGTAGCAACTCGTGGGAGGAAGCGACCTGAATTCCTGCAACACAACACGTTAGCCTTGTCCGGGGGGTGATCTCTCGGAAAACCCCTCCGACGCTCAAGTCAGAACGTAGATCGGAAATTAATGAATGACAGATTGTAGAATGAATGCAAGAAGGAAGGTCGGGATTGGGATTGCTAGTGCTAGTGCTAGTGTTTGGGAAGGCTAAGGAAGTAATGTAAGCAAGGATACTAGGAAAGCTATTTCAGATGATCCTCCCTCCTTGATGGTAGCCCCTATTTATAATGGTGAGGAAGGGAAGTTGCAGAAGAAGTGAACTATCATGGGAGTAGTGGGAGGTGGACTGGTCATGGGAAGAATGGACAGTTATTCTTCTTGAAACAAGGAGAGCCTTTCATTATGGGAAAGTGGAGAGTTAGGGTTTTTTAGAGGTAACTGGCCCATGGGCCATTCAAGGAAAATGGTAATTCCAGAAAAAGCCCATTGACTGAAAGTCAAGGTCAACTGAAAAGGTCAAAGGGTATTTTAGTAATATGATGCTAATAATTTAAAATAAATAAGTAAATTAGATAAATGATACCATGACAAGATATATAAGGTTTGCATTTCGGGTTTATGAGTTTTCTCCCTATAAGGTAGAATAGAAATAGGAGTTGTTCAGTTGCTGGAAGAATTAAAGGGCCCATTACTGTAATATTAGATTTTAGTGCTTCCCCTGCTATAGTCATTTAAGTCTTTTGAGAGGGAAATCCCAAGAAAATCTTCTTTGTCTTCCATTTGTTGATCAGACCCTTTGTGGATCCGATCAAGGTGTAAAAGTCGATATTTAGCTTCTTTTTTTTACCTTGACTTGTTTGATAACAAAATAGTTACTCCTCCCATTTTAAACAAATAGCTTGGGAGGAGCATTGCGCGCTCACTCCTGTGATAGTAATTTGGATTGAGTATCTCCGTACTAACTATTATCGCGTTGGAGTTGTGATGCGCTTGGAGGAGATATTTGACTAAGCCCACTGATATCAACCTCGCCCTACATCCCATACCTACGGCGGTAGATAGAAAATTTTAAAATTGAAGGTCCTATGTTACAATACATAATTTATTGAGTTTATGAATTATCAGTTGTTAATTAAATTCAAAAAATATGCAAAATAAATAGTCTAAAATTTTGATAATAAACTATTTTATCCAATCTGCTGAAAAAAATATGTTGTTTATCTTTAAATAACTTCAGCTATTAGGTATAATTATTAATAAATTCACTTATTGTTTATGACGTTTTCAAGCCTATTTTATAAGTCAAACAGTTAAGAATAAACAATAAGTAGATTTATGAACTCATTTTTTATCAATAAAAAAATCAAATACATCAATGTTTTTCATTATTGAGGATGCATTGCATCCCTTGCACCTATACCAAATCCCGCAACTAACAAACTTAATCCGTTTTATTATAATTACTATTTTTGACTTTTTACGCAATTTAATGTTTTATTTTGATAATTTATATATTAAATTATGCACATCTATAAATTATAAAAAGTTAATATTATGAAAGTATACGATTAGACGATTTAAACAAGATTCCACATAACTATATTTTTCTTACACATTAGCCGCAATATATATAAACTTAAACGATAAATAGTGTCAATAACCATAATGTAACAAGTATTTCAAAACGAAGAAAGTACCCGACAGATTAAAACATTTGATGTTGCTCCTTAACTTGTATTTATTAACAATCATTGAAGATAAAGATGGTATAGGAGAAAATAAACTACAATTCAGTATCAAAATATGAACATCCTTTGGCTTTATACTTGTGTTTGTGAATAGTTTATCTAGGCACCTAAACATGATTTCTTTAGCTTCATTTTGAGCTGAAATCATATTAATATTTGGTGGGATGTAATGAATAAACAAGTTTCTTCTCCTAATCCCGAACGTCCCAAGATTTTCATTTGAAAATCTAGACTTTTCTTGTCTTTTACAAGGATTCTGGAATGTTCTAAGAAAGATGAGAATGGAGCTCTAAGCATGGAGGGGGGGTTTGTAACAAGCGTAGTCTATTAAGTAGACTAAGTGAGGCCGAGATAAGTAATAAACGTTAAAAGGTGTGATGAATATAAAAAAAGATAGAATTTGAAAAGAAGTAAATTGTTGAAAAGGTGTAAAAAGGTTGATAAAAATATTATTTGGATGGTATTGGAACATTTGAATAGTGATTGTAGTATGACTGAAATTAAAATAAGGATAATGAAAATAGTAGCCAAGTTTTACATATTTAAGCTTGTTTGAGGTTAGAAAGTTTTGTAATATTGTGGACATTTTTTTTAATGATGTTTTAGGAATATTATGATGTACAAAGGAGGAGGAAGGGAGATTTAAAGGCAAGGGGGCTAATGGGGAGCAGAGCCGTCACTAATCTTAGGCAAGATAGACATTAACCTAGGTCCCAAAGCCAGAAAGGGGTATAATATTTGATTTCAACAATGTTGCCATGTGAGATGTTTGCTAGTAAAATTGTAATTTGATTTGTCAAATACCCATTAAAGACCGAAATCGACCCTATATAGAAATGAACCATCTCTTTCATAACATATCAGGAACCATAAAATATCAGGAACGACATTGCTGGGAGCGGAGGTATGTATTTGGGTATTTCGAATATGATATCTCATAACAAGTTAATGTCAGTTTTAGGGCCTGTTTGGTATAAAAATTGTGGGCCCAAGTAAGGGAATCATTTAAGCCAATCTGTAATCCAATGTTTGGTATAGAATTATTGTAACTCAATTCATTACCTCAAGAAATTCATTACCCTTATTTTGTTAATGGTCCATTTACTCCAGTAACAAAATGCTTTCCTTTCTATTTTCAATATGTCTAGAATTGATCGAGTAAACTTAAATCGAGTATGACTCAATCAGAACTAATTTAAATATAAAAGTCAAATTAGATCGTCAACATGGAAATATCAAGGGCAATGAAAGGGAAAAAGATGAGGGTATTATACGAAGTTCCAGCGTCATTTAACGCACTCTTTTGATTTGTTATAATAATTCAATGCCTCTATTTATTCTTTCCTCTTCCAGAACGGAAGGGAAATTTGCAAAGAAACACCTTTTAAAACCCCTTTTTTGTAAAGAAACACCTTTTATAATTTTTTTTGTAAAAAAACACCTTTTAAGAGATTTTTTTTAAAAAAAACACCTTAAATCAGTTTCCGGTGACTTTTGTCAACTTTCCGGCATTGACTATGCCAGTCAACGGACGAAAAGTTGACAAAAGTCACCGGAAACTTATTTAAGGTGTTTTTTTTTTAAAAAAAGTCTCTTAAAAGGTGTTTTTTTACAAAAAAAAATTATAAAAGGTGTTTCTTTACAAAAAAGGGGTTTTAAAAGGTGTTTCTTTTAAATAATAAAAAAAAATTAAAAAAAATTATTATTTTTTTTGTTATTATTATTATTATTATTATTATTATTATTATTATTATTATTATTATTATTATTATTATTAATTTTTTTTTAAAAAAAAAATTTTTTATATAATAATAAAAATAAAAATTTTTTTCAAAAAATAATATTAATAATAAAAATAAAAATAAAAATAAAAACAAAAATTTTAAAAAAAGTTAAAAAAAATTAATAATAATAAAAAAAAAATAAAAATTATAAAAAATATAAAATAACAATAATAATAATTAAAAATAATAATAATAATAATAAAATTAAAAATAAAAATAAAAATAAATTTTTTTTTTAAAAAAAAAAGAATTATTATAATAATAATAATAATAATAATAATAATAATAATAATAATAATAATAATAATAATAATAATAATAAATATTATTATTCTTTTTTTAAAAAAAAAATATTTTTTTAATTTTATATTTATTTTTAATTTTATTATTATTATTATTATTTTTAATTATTATTATTGTTATTTTATATTTTTTTATACTTTTTATTTTTTTATTATTATTAATTTTTTTAAAATTTTTTTTAACTATTTTTAAAATTTTTGATTTTATTTTTATTTTTATTTTTATTTTTATTTTTATTTTTATTATTAATATTATTTTTTAAAAAATTTTTATTTTTATTACTCCCTCCTATTCAGCTGAACTGTCCCATTTCCTTTTATGGTCAAGTCAGCTTAAATGTCCCATTTCTATTTTTGGCATGAATTTTTGACTATTATACCCTTAGTACTTTATCCTATTTTCAATTATACCCTTTATTACCCTTACTAATTTTCCCTCCCTTATAATTAATCAACATAATTAAATCTTAATTAATCCCACCCATTTACACTCCCTCCCTTTATAATCCTAAAACCCTACCCATTCCCCATTTGATATTCTGCCGTTTCTCTTAATCCTCCATTGAAACCTTCACCTTCTTCCTTATCGTGCTTCTTGTTCTTCTCTGAAAACCCTACCCATTCCCCATTTGATATTCTGCCGTTTCTCTTAATCTTCCATTGAAAGCTTCACCTTCTTCCTTATCGTGTTTCTTGTTCTTCTCTGAAAACCCTAAATCATGGCAAACTCCAGTTCGCCATTAAAATCCCCCCTGAAGAATCCTAACTCGAAAATCGACTCACCCATGAAAAACCCTAAGTCGCATACTTCTTTACTTCTGAGAATCCCCAAATCTCCTTACAAATCGCCTTCTAAGATAGACTTTAAGGGGTTCGATGATGGAAACCCTAGATCTGGACTGAAATCGTTTGAGGAAGAGTCTTATGATTACAATGATGACTCAACTTCTGTTGAGACTGATCCTAAGTGGGGAAGAGAACTTGACTCTGAAGGTGAACCCATTTACACACCTGAGCCTGATATGTATCCTGATCGTGAATATTCTTCCATTGATGCTGTTTTTTCGAATACTGATTGTGAATAAGAAGATTGGCTTGATAAGCTTGGTCCTTTCTCAAGTGAGTTTCTGTTTGTGTTGGTGCATGTTCATTTTGACTGATGATGATTTTTAAGTTAAACGTTTTTTTATGCATTTAATTTCATTGCTCTGTGATCTCAAAGTGAGAGCAGTTTTAGCCACCAAAAAATCGAACAAAGGGGGTTTGGATTGTTTTCCAACGTTTACTGCACAAAGATGTTCGATTTTATACTCAATGATTTAAAAAAAAAAAAAGAACTTTACCTGAGAGTTCTAAAACAACCAATTTTTTTCATTAATGTATATTTGAATAAAAATGTTTCATTGAAAACAACATACAATGTTTGTTGTTTGCTTCTGAAACATTCCATGTTAAAGATCCCAAAAATATGTCCAAATTGAAAAGGAATTTACATTTGGTTAATGAAGCTGTGCTGGTTATGCTTGTGTTTGATTCTGTGCTTCAGTGCTGTTGTTGCTTCTGTGCTGTTGTTGCTTCTGTCCTGTTGTTGCTTTCTTCTGTGTCCCAAAAATTGTTGTTGGTTGTTGTTCTTTTGCTTAAACGAAGGTTGCTGTTGCAACTGTTGAAATTTGATGACTTTGGTTGTTGGTTACTTCTGACATTTCTTCATTCAAATCCCCTTCTTCATATCCCCCTGCATACCCAATGACTTCCACAAGCTGATTCATTTTTTCATTACTTAGCTTTGTGAATAAATATTGAAGTGAATCCACAACCAATTGTTTGTCAATAGTGAGGTAATCTGGTAAAGTCCCTTCCCTTGCTGCCTTTGTTTTGTTCATGTGAGGAATGTGATAGTCAAACCCCCCCTGTTTTTTCATGACCTCTATCATACAAGCTTGTAAAGTTATGAAAACAAACCTTAAACATTGTGGACTCAGATTTTGAAATGCATTATTCACAGCCTTAAGCAACTCTTTAACATTGTAAGCTGATTTTTGATATTGCAAAGCTTGAATTGATCTAAAAAAACCTAAATCTAGCACATTCATGTCAGGGGAATTTGGAGGTTGTTGCACTAATTGTATATTAAATCCATCTTTCATTGCCTCTTCTAAAAACCCTCTGTCATTGTGTGCTATATGAGGTTTGGCATTGTCTTGTTGAATGTAAATACGCTTGGATAATTCAGCAGGCCATTTTGCCCTAATGGTTGGCAGCACATTAGTGATAAGCATTTCTCTAATGTGCTCTTTTGTGATTGACTGTATTGGCTTAGTTTCCATCTCCCCCCTTTTCCTGTTCTTTGAGCTTCTTTTTGCTGGCTCCTGTGTAATAAATGGCCAAATGCCTATCTTTCCATCAAAAAAAACATCACCTTCAGTTGTAAATATAGGCTTTGTTACAGCACACATAAACATTATTTTTGGTATGAACCTTTTTGATTGACATTCTCTATGTGGTTCTACTTCACCCGGAGCTAGATAATAACTTTGTGTCTCTCGGGTTAGATAGAAATGTTTTTCATCTATGTGAACAACGTTAGTAAATGGCTTAAACTTGAACTGATCATTTTGTTCATTGTATTCACATTTAGATAATGCAAAGCTTAACCTGTGTAACTTGTTGTTTTCATTCAAAGCTGGTTTGATTGCGTTTGTGTGCCTTCTTATTACTTTGTTCCTCTTCCACCTACACACCGTTGATTGTGACACTTCCATTTGCTTTGCTACTGAATGCTGTGTACCCTTGAGTTCATATTTGATTGCCTTAAATTTTTCTTCATCAAACTTTATTTTGTTTGCTGCTTCTTTCCCCCATCTCTTGCTGTTGAGGTTAATGATTGTGGTATTGGTTGTCATCTGCTTCTTGACATCATTCCACAATCGTGTAATTGTTTTCCTACAAACCTCAAACTCAATCGCAAGTGCGTTGATTGTGCCTAGTGCTGGTTTGCCCTTCTTATTTAATGCAGACAGTAGCTTCTGCATTATGCTTTCTCTTTGTTGTGTAGTTAATTGTTTTGTAGGAGCCATTGTTTTAGTTGATTGTGTAATAAATGAGCTTTGTCATTGTCTATTTATGCTTTCTGTTTTGTAATGTTATGATTGATTTTTTCTTCTTGTTGCACATTTCATTTTTGGCGCCACACTTTCTGTTTTCTCAAATTTTGGCTGTGTGCTTTGGGAATTTTCTTGAATTGTTGGCGGCAGTTTCTGAATATGTATTCAATTCCTTCTTTTTGGACATTTTCATTTTGGGTTTCAAAATAATGTGGGTACTATGATGATATTTTCCATTTTGAAAAATTGGTTGTTTATAAATTGGAGGCTATTTAAGAAATTATTAATGCATTTTTTTGGGTAATTTGGAAAATCTGAAGTCAATGATCGCAAAAAAATTCGCACTCACATGATCAGTAACGACTGCAACTACACCGAAGCTGTTGAAGAATTGAGAAGGCTCTCCGAGATACCGTAATTGATGTTTTTAATTTTTAGTACTCTTGACAAACTTATGTAATTTCCAAAAATTATTGTAAACGTAATTGTGGCGCAATTTAGGACTTAATTATGTAATTTAGGACTTAATTAAATTATCGATGTAATTGTGGCTCAAAAAAATTTCAAACTTTTGGTGCCAAAAAAAATCAGCTTTTAATTTGGTGGGAATCATTAATTCCTTAATCTTTACAATTAAAAACCCATAATACTACTCTCTCTCCTCTCTTAGGGTCCCATTTTGACTTTTCTTAAAATCCGTGAAAAGTCAAATGGGACATCTCATCTGAATAGGAGGGAGTATTATATAAAAAAAAAATTTAAAAAAAATTTAAAAAAACATTAACAATAATAATAATAATAATAATAATAATAATAATAATAATAATAAATTTTATTTTGCAAATTTTCCCAATCCGAAATTCGTCCTACATTTTTATTGTTAAGTTGTTCTTATTTTTTTTACTTCCTAATATTTTATATATTTTTAATTTAATTTAATTTTTTATTTTAGTCTATTTTAGCGATTTTACACTATTTTCTTTCTTTGCAGTAGTTTCACTCTCATTCTTTTAATCTCATCAATAAACTTATTCTTTCTTGAGAAACTGTAAGTATCCAGTTAGAATCAAGGTAATCCTTGATTGTAGATGAACAACAGAGAGGAAGAAGAAGAAAGGAAGCGTTCTCTGTTCTACAAAAACAAAACTCTCGTTTTTACCCAAAACCGTAAACCCAAAAATATATCCCCTTTACCGACAAACAAAAAACAAAATGAATACATACATACTTGGTGAGTTGGCAATCACCCTAATACCCCCCCTTCAAGATGGACATGAAGGATAGTGAAGAAGTCCAATCTTGGAACAAAGAAAATTATGTTGAGCAGCCCCTAATGGTTTAGTCATCAAGTCAGCCAATTGTAGAGTGGAATTGACATGAGACAAAGATACAAACCCAGATACAACATGATCTCTGATATAGTGGCAATCAAGTTTGAGATGTTTTGTTCTTTCCAGGAAGACTTCATTTTCAGCAATGTATTGAGCAGATTTATTATCACAAAAAAGGGATATAGGTCTTGGAACAAAAACATTCAGATCTTGTAATAAACTTTCCAACCATACGATTTCACTTGTTGTCTGACTCATAGATCGATATTCAGCTTCTGTGGAACTTTTAGAGGTGACTTTTTGCTTCTTTGTCTTCCATGAAATAAGAGAATTGCCAAGGAAAACACAATACCCAGTGAGAGATTTGCCAGAATAAGTACAAGAACCCCAATCAGCATCACTATAAGCAAGTAGCTGAAAATCAATGTTAGAACTATAGAATAACCCTGTATTAAGAGTACCCTTAAGGTATTTCAGGACATGTAAGGCAGCTGCAAAATGAGGAGCCCTGGGAGCACTTAAAAATTGACTAAGTTGCTGCACAGAATAAGAAATATCAGCTCTAGTCATGTTCAAATAAAGAAGTTTCCCAATAAGTCTTCTGTATATTTCAGGATTATCCAATAAATCTCCAGTCAAAGTACTGAGGTTGAGGCCTTTGGGTAAAGGGAAAGGGGAAATTTTGCAATTTTCCATTTTGGTGTCTTGAAGTAAATCAAGAATGTATTTTCTTTGATTTAAGAAAATGCCTTCTGAAGTTCTGTGAACTTCAATTCCAAGAAAAAATTTCAAATCACCTAAGTCCTTAATAGTGAAGGTTTGGTGAAGTTGAGATTTAATATGAGAAATAATTAAAGTATTTGAACCAGAAATTAAAAGATCATCCACATAGGCAACAATAACAGTAAAATCAATTCCATCTGTTTTTGTAAACATGGAAAAATCTTGTTTGGATTGGATAAAACCCAAAGAATGAAGCAAGAACTTTTTAAGTTCAATGTTCCATTGTCTGGAAGCCTGTTTAAGGCCATATAAAAATCTGTTTAGTTTACATACCTGACCAGGAAGAGCCTTGGAATACCCTTGAGGGGGTTTCATATATATGTCTTCTGTTATATATCCATGTAAGGAGGCATTATTTATATCAATTTGTTGGATAGTCCAGTGTTTAGCAGCAGCAAGTGCTATAATAGTTCTAACAGTAGTGAACCTTGCAACAGGACTAAATGAGAAACTACTTGGTCTAAACTACTCATTTTTATCATCAATTTTTTTGTTTTATTCAGTATTTTCAAATCCTTTTCACTTATTTTCACCCCAAGAAGTAACATATGTATAAATGAGAAAGAAAGAAAATATTATTTATTTATAAAAAGGAGAATATTATTTATTTCCTTCAGCCATGGGAATTCGGCTCTTGTGTTAAGTGAACATGAGTATATGAAAATGTTGGAGGCATAACTTTAGCGACTTGGCATTAATTGTAATCTACAGCTTGGTGTTAAAGGGAGGATTGAGCTTAACGTACACATCATCTTAACTCGATGATATGTGATGCGAGTTTGAAGTTATCGCAAGCATACGGGTGTTGAATACAGGTCGATCATATAAATGGAGATGTAGTATATTAATTATTATTTTCTTCATTTTAATTATTTTTTTCTATTTGTAAATGATATGGAGATTAAAAAGTTAAGTTTTATGGATTAAAATTATAAGGTTATTTAGAAATAAAATGAAGAATATATAAAGTAAAAATATATTAAAGTGATGAGAACCAATAAACCATATCTATTTAAGACAAAATTATTAAGATAAACTAAAATGAAAAATTAGAAAAATTTATTAAGACGAAATTACTATAAGTTATAAGAAACTTTTAAGTTTTGAAGTTACAACAACTCTAACTTAATTGAAAGAGACACTAAATTATTATGCCTTATTATATTTCCATCTCAATCCCGAGTTTGATATTGTGACATACAATTCAAATTTACCCTAAGGTTAGTTTTTTAAGGTCATGAGATAAACTTATCTTTTGAAGAAAATTTGAAAAGAATAAGTAAATTAATATAAAAAATTTAAAAAATAAGCAATTTTTTAATCTCAATTCTTAAAATAAGTACTTTTTGTTCAGAATATATGTTTGGGGTTGTTCGCTATTAATCACAACGAACAAAAAAACTTGGTGAAAAAAGATTTTGACCAAGCATTTCTGTTTTTAGGCTTTTAATTATTAACTTCCTTATTTTATTTCCTAAAAATTTGAAAAAGTTGATAATCATGTGATTAAGGGTGATTTTATTCAATTATAGAAAGTTGATAACAGTAGCTTTTTAATAATTAAAGCCTAATAATTTTAAATTTTAATCGCTACAGTTATTTTAATTAATAAAATTAACTTTCCTATTTTATTTCCTAAACAATCGGATAAGCAAATTAATATAAAAAATTCAAAAAACAAACATATGACTACCGCACGGATAAGACAGAACTGATTTAAGTATACATAACTAAATTTTAGGAAATGAAATTTTTAGGAAATAAAATAGGAAAGTTAATTTTAGGTTTTAAATTGAAATAGCTTAAAATTTAAAAATTTTAGGCTTTAATTATTAAGAGCTAGGTTTATTAACTTTCTATAATTGAATAAAATCACCCTTTAATTCTACGATTATCAACTTTCCCAAATTTTAAGGAAATAAAATAGGAAACTTAATAATTAAAAACCTAATAGCCTTATAAAATTGACATGGCCCAAAACAATAACAACTGAAATTGAAACAAGAAAATAGCAATTAGCCTTATTCGCTATTACTAACAGCGAACAAATACTTGATCAAAAATGGTCAAAATCTTTGTTCGCTGTTACTAACAGCGAACAAAGACCTTAACTTTTCTGACCAAACTTTTTTGTTCGAACCTGTGCTCTGGTCAAAAAAAATTACTTATTTTGGCAATTAAGATTAAAAGCTACTTATTTTTAAAATTTTTTTATAATAATTTAATTATTCTTTTCAAATTTTCTCTTTTGAACAATACGACTGAACCGATCCATGCCATATTTTGGCTTTAAGAAATATTATGTGTTCTTGTTACTTTACTAACCCAAAAAGGCCATTGCAGAAGAATGAGAGGTACCAAAAATGGCTTGAAGGCTCGACACAAACAATTTGAAATTTCTTATCATAGAAGATACGATGGAAACGACGTACAGCAACAATGAACACCTTAAGGTATTTTTCCGAACACATTTTTCCCCCTCGAAAGGAGGATCTCAAGATTTGCACTCAATCCAGCTTTCGCTCTCCTTCTTAAGCGCTAATTAAGACTTTAAACAAATCTAATTCATTAGTGAGTCCAACCACTCTCATAAGGGTTACTGATTTAAAGAAAATTTGTTGGTTCTAAAGTCCAGTTCTCGCTCGAACCCATGAAACAGCACAAATCGACACTAAGGTCAGTCGAGCCTCAAAGTTCAGCTCTTGCATTACACCTTTTGATTCAACTTCCACTCTTTCTCTTCAAACCCCACCGAATTACAAACGATATCACCTTTACATCATTTTGGAAACACATTTGGAAATCCAGTGTAGGATTACACACACTCGAGTTAAAGTTCGAAAGTACGATACATACACATTGGCTAATGCGAGTACTTCTTTTTACCTTGAATAATATGGTCCTTTCAGTTCCAACAATTTGTCAAGATACAAGGCTTAGTTAACATCAGAACTAAGGAAGCAAATTATAACTTATATTCTTGGATACAAAAGGAGCAGCAAAAATCAGAACTAATGAAGCAAACTAGTTAACATCCGAATGGATGCCCTCATCCTTATCATCGCCCTCTTCCCCATTTTGTTCCATTTTTCCTGGATCGTTGTGTCAAAATCAGTAAGCACATCTGTTGCTAGTGAGAGGTATTGGAAGTCAATGTCTGGGACGCTTGCTATAAGGGCCCCAAGCTCCACCATGCCCCTCGGCAGGGGCTCCCCCGCTTGGATATCTCATATCTGGGACACCATTATACAATGAATAGCTACTACTACCACCTGGAAGGAACCAGAGAAATTTTCAGCAAAGAAAAACAGATGTCGGAATTTACACAACAAAAAAGGAAAATCCGAACCATAGTCCACCGAAGTTCTTTTTGTGAAACGCATATTAACTAGGATAGAATACAAGTTCCTGAGTTCAACCAACCTAGTTCCCCAAAAAAGTCAATTCAAGTATCGGGTAGATAGCCACTTGATTATGGCCTAGAACATTAGGTCTCAAGTTGGTTTGTCGCATTAAGGGCGCCTTTTACGTATCTATTTTCGGCACACAGCTTTTACATAATATTTCCTACGATTTAGAAAGCTTGCATAATTTGGTCAACATATCACACGGATAAATAGGTCAAATGTTGCATGCTTTCAAAATAAGAGTTAGTATTTACAAATATTGTGCATTTGCGTACATAATTCAAGTGCACAGAAGATAATAACTAAGTAGACTTGCAATAACCAAATTCTATTGATTCATTGAATTCAAGTAAATGGTATGGAAATTGTCCATAACACAGACAGAGTAATAAATACCCCATTAGAAATACTTGAATTAGACAAAAAAAAAAAAAAAAAAGTTTGTGGAAATGGTCGCATCTTTGCAGGTAAACGGCTATAGTAAAGTAAAAACACAAATAGCAGCTGACGCGATGTGAATATTTGGGGAAAAAATCACCCAAGGAGAGTTTTGAGCTTAAAATTATATTTTTATTATTTAAATACTATTATTATCTGCCTATAGCTATTACAATTGCACTTAATTACATTTAGTAGATAATTAATTAATTTGTTTTTTAAATATTGTGTTTAACGGGTAAAAATTAAAATTAATGGGTACTGGTGAAATTTCAATAGAGAGATGTTAGAGCAACTTTTTTCATCAATTTAGGGAGATTTAGAAGAACTTTTTATATAACCTTTTCTCGATAACGATGTAACGGTGAAATATGGTCGCTACACATTATGTAACGGTCAACTTGGTGTTTTGAACGCATTGACCGTGAAAATTCATGTGCTATTATATAACAAGATTTAACGATGTAACAACTCTCAAACAAGTTATATAACGACCATTACATGACGTAAATTGGGTATAAATCAGTAAACTGGGTCCACTTCAACCGCTTTTACTTTATGTAGTCGCGGTCAATTTTTTAAGCCATAACTCATTATATCATATTCAAAATAAACTTTTCGGTCAGTTTTGTGTCAAGTCAAATTTTGTAAGGTCCATATGTTACTTTGACTCATCCTTAGGTGCTAGTGTTACACAATCATATCAAACACGACCGTGTGGTGATTAAAATATCCGAAACCCAAATCAATATTTCCTCACTTGAACTACATAATTAGAGTCATTAATTAGAAGGGAAAACAAAAAAAAAATTGTCAATTGTGCTCACAATGGGCAATGATGGAAAACATAAACTCATGCTGACACACCACAATACAAGGGTACAAACCAAAAAAAAGCCTATGCTCACCCAAACACATCAATTATCTTGAACCATAGCTTTGGAGAGTAAATGTTAAGAGAACATAAGAAAATAATGCAATACATGCTCACAAATGGGCTAAATATCAATTATCTTGTATGTACCCCAAATAAGGTTTGATATCAAGAATAATATGTGATATGCTCAAAAGCCAATGAACTTAACTCTAAGAGATCAGAATGTTTACAAGATTAGCAAGCACGTCAAACTGAAATTAGTCGACCCATTGATTTTTGGTAATAAGACCAGTTTCCCACAGAGGGAGTAATCTAGCTATACAAAGTCTACAAAAAGCCATTTATTAAAAAAGGTTCTGGAAGTAGTACTAATAATAGCAGGAAAAATGCAAGAAGTTTAGCCATTTACCAAGCCCATGTCCTCTCCTATCCATGCTCATCTGCTCTGTTCGAAGCTTTTCTATCTCACGAGCCATTGACATAAGATTCTTCTCCATAGCATCCTTCTGCTGCACCTGCTCGTCATTTGCTTTCTTCTCATACTCCAAAGCTCTCCTAATATAACACATTGATACCCTTAGCAAATAAAGAACTTAATAACACACCTTATCTACCAACAGCTCAATCACAAATGATCTCGTTCATGCCTAAACAGACATGATCGACAGATATGACATCCTTCCAGGCTTTGAGTTGCCATTCTCAAAATTGGAAATGGAAGTACTCAAAAAACTCCATTCTATAAATGTAAGGCTTCAAAAACATCCCACTCCTATAATGGAAGGCTTAAAAATATTTATTCCTATTTAGGGAAAAAATGGCATTTAGGATATACATGGCCTCTCGACACTGAGAACTTGAGCGTAATACTTACTATCGATTGCCAATAACAGCTTAAACTAGAGAGCAGAAACCTATGACTACACCTCTGATCCAGATCACCACTGCCCAGTTCACAAGGTCTCAACTTCATATCATCTCAAATCGAATCTATAAATAGAGGTACTTATTCGGGTGTTCGGACTAAGTTGCTTTGCAATCGGTACTAATCAATCCAAATTCATTTTTGATGTGCAGATCATGCTCTGCTTATGCTCAGGTTTGGGTCAGAAATGAACACTGTTGTTTCCTTCCTATTGAATGAAGCATCAGCATTTCAAACTTCCACAATGGCATACTTGATCAGTTGAACAAAGACCTCAGAAGCTAGATCTTTTAGCTTGTGACGAAGGTGTTGGGCCAATAGCAACAATTATTTCCCAAAAAAACGTCAAAATGTCATACTGATTTGTGCTGTAAACATAACTCTAAACACTGGGTGCACACGAAACGTCACTAATTAACATCTAATGTACTAGAGTGAACACTTAAACCCGAAAAGATGTATATTATTTCCTAAGTTTCTGTCACTAATTTGCATGCAATAAAGAAAAAAAGTAATGACTAGAAAATTGTCAACCTGGCTTCAGCAAGTTCCTTGTGAATTCCATCTACGTCAACTCTCAAAGCATACAATTGCTTATTCTCAGAACGTAAACGGGCTATGTTTGCAGTGAGACCTTGAACTTGACCCGTCAAATCTTGTTTCATGACATTCAATTTCTGAGTTTCACTTCGAAGATGCAACAATTCTTCCCTAAGAGGCTCCGTAGCGCGTAGATCAGCTTCTAGCTTCAAATTCCTTTCAATTAAATCCCTATACTTAACAATGTTGTCAGCACGAAGTTTAGCAATGAACTCATCCAATCTGTGAATTTCATCTTTTGCGGAAACAAGGTCTCTTTCAAGGTTCACATTTTCATCAAGCAAATGCCGATTTTCAGCAACAATCTTCCGGTTTTCTCTATGCTGAATTTCAAGTTCTTCCTCCAGAGCCAGGGGATGAACAGGAAGAGGGAGTGGTCCTCTACTTAAAACTGGCCTAGGGCCACCTCTTAAACCATGAATATCAACAGGGTGACGAGGCATACGGTTTCTCCCTGCCATGCTGAATATATACAGAATGAAAACTGAATGATGCTCGGGTAAGAGCACAAGGTAAAGAGGGAGGAAAACTTTGCAGTAACTACAAACAGAAGCAATAATAACAATAGTCTTCGAGTCCTATTACTAGCATCCTATCAGAGTTCATCAACCGAAAATGAGACTAGCTAGAAATTTCTGATTCAACTGCAAACCATCTAAACCTCTGCTTAACCAGATAATTTAAGCCATAAAGTGAAATAACTAATAGAGATGTAGATGGCTACAAAATTGTTCCACAATAATGCCCACACTTTATAGTTGAACCTACTCTTATTGACCCGAGTCCGCAATTAATTATTTCACAAATCACTATAAGAAATCACACTTTGCAGATTCCAGAAACCTTCTCAAATACAAACTAGGAAATTGCATATGGTATCAATGAAGTTTTGACTTCAACCAGTGGTAGCAAAAAAAAACTTTTCTCCACATGGTACCAAGTCAACAAAGTTATGGTTTTGATATTATATTTCAATAGTTTTTCCTTTATGACATTATTTATTTATTTTGAAGTACTATTTTGGTGTTATGGGTGTGTCCACCTGGGTGACGAGCAAAGTCTCATATTATCCACCTTGTAAGATATTGATTGCTCTACACTCATTTTCCTTTGTACTCCCCTTTTTGTGCGAGCTGATCGGATCCAACTAAACTTTAGGCACGTACGTGAAGGCCCCCTTCCATACATTCTCAAATGGAGGCATGAACAATATGCATTCCTAGGACCGTTGTGGTTAATTTTGTGCACACAGGCTCCAAATCGTACTTCGCCAACATCATTAAGTTGACGACGCACACCTTGAACTTTGGATTAGTTTAGACCGTGACACCAGTACCACGTAGAAGTGTAGAACAAATAAGCATCAATGAGTGCGTAACTATATTGTAGGTGTCATAAAGATGAGCGGCACTAACAAGTAAAAGCTCAAATGGTTAGTAGATATGGCCAAATAGCTAGACATATAGTCTATGTCCATGAGAAATAGATTGAGCACCTAGAAATTCAAGTTAAAGATGGGAGTGGAGAAAGAAACAGTCTCAAGAGCAAAGCATCGATCATATGTTTTGAGACCAAGTCAACGAAGTTCCCAAAGAAAGGGACAAGCTCCATTTATAAGTACATCAAGGAATAATGTGTGTTTGTGTGTGTGTTGAACATAAAAGATGGAGAAAGATCGATAGTTCAACCTTTTTTATATAAACACGGAGCTCAAAGACACAAACTATATGGCGTCAAATGTGGCACCCGAACAAAAGATTGAACATTTGTGCGCAAAGGAGAGATCCAACTCATGGAATCCAAGCAGGTTGCAAACTAGCACTAATTGTGTGAACAACAAACCCAAGCTCGAGGAGAGGATTTTAATAAAGATAGAGCTTTCCTATCCACCAATTGCAACACAACATCCATACAAACCAATCTGGATCCCATTGTGTTAGCATTGGATTGGATTTCATTATAAAGTACACAATGGTTCGAGTGGCGCCACAAAGGAGAAATTCATGACCTACCAAAGAATTTTATTGATGCCTACTTGCGCCACAATCTGTTGAGGAGGACGAATCTCCCAAAGAAGGAACCACACTTGTTTACATGATGTACTCCACTTTTTAAAAAATAGACGTTTTAGTTTATATGTGGATCTTAAAATGAACGTAAAAGGATTGAGCATTGGTCGAACGACAAGAATACTATGTAATCCAATTTTTTTAAAAAAAAGACTTTTAAAAGGGTAGTCCATGAAATTAATGGTTTAAAGAATGTTTAGCTTCAACGTCCCTTTTGGAAGTCATAATGCAAAAATTTCAGTCGGATCAAGTATCAACATATCATGACCATATTGCACTTCACAATATAAATTGAGAAAAGTGCAAAGTTATTTCTTGATTGTTACTAAATCGCCTTATTGCACTATGGAGTGGTAGAGGGCCTAGATAGGCTTCCAAGATCTAAAAGCAATGACAACCAATGCTCCAAAATCATGATGCGTTCATCGGAAGTGTATGGCTTTTATCGTACCATGAATCAGATTTCTTTTTAAGGCAAAGAGGACGCGTCACTTGCGATTGAATAGGGCATACGAGGTAGGGGGGCACTACGTGCTAAACTCTCATTTTGTAGTGCACAAACAACATGTCCTGCCATTTTCTCATTAAACCAAAGTTAATGGGTTGATAATAGTATGAAAACAATGGTAATGGTAGTGGTAAAAGTAGGCAATTATGAGCATGGAGAGAAACCAATGACATCAAAGGGAAACTAAATAAAAATTTAGACAGAGGACAACCACCAACACCAAGATGATTTTCTCATTTTAACATGAGCTTAATCAAGGAAAATAATTCAAAAGTACTAACAAAACCTACTGCCAAGAAAAAGTTCACAAAAACGCCTATTTCTAAATCTATCATTATCATACCCGATATGTCCCGCTCATAGAAGCTTTCAAGCTTTGAAAGCGCATATTGCTAAATGCTAAATTAAATACATTATATACTTGCATGAAAGCATAACAGCAGATTTCTCCTAGGGTTTGATAGATTTAGAGAACCAATCACATGAATAGAAATACTAAATTATTAAGCTTAAAATACTTAAAAGGGCATGCAAATCCTAAACAAAATACAGGTTAATGCTGCCTGCTGGTCAAAAATCGAAATACAAAATTAAGAAGCTCAAAATTCCTGAAAACTTAACATGTAAAAGAAGCCGGAGATAAACACATAAATCCAATAAATTCGGAAAATTTAATTATAAGAGGAAACCCTAATCAAAAAGATCCAAACTTAAAAACAAATCTTCAGCAAATACAACATGATATAAGGAGTATACAAATAGGCATATCAATAAAAGCAGCAAATTAAAATAAATATAGAAAAATTGAAGAATTGCATAGCATAAACACGAATGATAAAGGAAAGACTCTCAACTTACAAGTAGAACGTCAAAAATTTAGGTCTTCACTGGGATTGATTGAATAGAATTAGCGTAAGTGGAACATAAAGCTTGAACCGTTGAAGAGGTGGGAGACAGAGACACAAAGTGCAAAGCGTAATGGAATATCAATGGTCGACTGTATGTCACGACTCACGCGATGTTATTATACTCCCTCTCCCTTTGTCCCTCCCGGTTTACCCCTCTTTTATTTTTATTTGTGCCACTCATTTTACACCTTTTTTTTTTTTTTTTCTGACAATGATTTTTTTTTTTCTTAAATCTCATCCACAAATTTGTTTTCTCCCTTCATCTTAATCACTCATTTCTATCATTCAATCAAATTTTACTTTTCACTAAATTTCACCCAATATAAATTAAGTGCATTCTCATAGAGCGGAGGGAGTATCAACATAAGAAGTGACATTGTAAAATGTAATGGCTCCGGGCGCCCGTAAACAAAATAAAAATGTGCATTTTGGCCTAGGTCAAATTTATTTTGAGTATTCTAAAATACTTTTAAATTGGTTGTGAAACCTTATGTGTGAAAATATCTTTATTAATTGCAAGTATAATGAAATGAGGAAGAACTATTTCTATTTGGAATTTTAAAAAAAAAATTCAAAATTAATTCAATATTAAATCGATTGAAATGTTTAGATTTGCGTATATATTGCAATTGTGTTAATTGAAATGAAATTGATAATTTTTTATTTTTTTAAATTTTAAATAAATCAAAATTAATTGATCGATCTTAACTTTGTCAACAATGTGTTTACGTTGATTTAAGTAAAATTAATCTTTTTTTAATTTTTTACAATTGAATTGAAATTAAATTGATCAACATTTGGATTTATGTCTACATTACACTCAATTTAATTAAAACGCAATTAATATATTGTTATTTATTTAAGTAATAAAAGAAATTATTCAATCAACATTAATCAAAATTATTAAACGAAAATTCATACGTTGCCTTTACTTTAAGGGTTGATTTTGTGAAATATAAAGAGATAATTGAGTTTAGAGAATTTTTTTGATGAGGGAGAGTAAAATTAAAAATTCATAAAAAAAAAACGATACAATGAAAGTTTTGTAACAAATAAAAAACTGGGTTGTTTTTTTTGCCACATCAGCTCAATTTTAGCTTAACTTTATCTGCATTCAACAAGTTTTTATGGGTTTAACACCACTTCAATAGATGTTTTCAAACTGCTTTTGTTCTTTACCTCTTTACAACTTTCTTTTACAACAGTTTCTATAATGCTTTCCTTTAGTTCATCAAATAATATAAAAGAATGAAATTAGAAAATTTTCTTAAAAAAAAATCTAAAAGATAAAAAACTAATTCATTATTCATGCTTTTATACAATTGCTAATTTGTAGAGAAATGACCATTTTTTAATTGAGACATCCGAACACATAGCAGAAATTTGGGGTACCCGATTATGAGCACCCCTAGCGGAAATACTACCGTTACATACTTGTAAACTCGACAATTTGAAACGAAAAGAATAATCACATCTTTTATAATAATGTGACAATGTACACAGGCAATACAGACACTAAGCTTGTGATAAATTCAATGGAACACACTAGTCACTACCAATCTACCATCAGTGACCAGGCTATTCAACGGTGCAATCTCACTTGTCATCATTCATCGTTGTCCCTTCGGCTGCTAATTCTGCTGAATTACGCTTTTGTAAGTACACTTGCCGATATAAGACCACAAAATCTACACTTTTGGAGGGAATTGATTCCAGGCAATTGAACTAGATGAGCGACGTGATGTAAGACAAAGCACACAAGGAAGAAAAACCTTTCCACTTCGCTTTCGTGAAATTCTAGGGAAGTAGATGCACTTGAGTCATAAGATGGTGTGTATCCAGCCTCCTTCCCGAAAAAGTGTACCAATTTCTAGAAATGTTGAAGCCTCACAAGTATCATGGCTGTCTCATGGAATCTTGCCGTCTCAGGGGTATACCCTCAGACTCCTCACATCCATTTCCCTCAACATGCTTGCTTACTTTGATAGGCAAAGAACTAGATAAACCTGCAGCGTAGTCACAACTCAGATAGGTAAGAACAAATTGGACACCATTTGTACAGATAATTGCAAAATCTGATGAAACACAAACAAGGAAACATAACAGTCTAACTTATAGCACAGCATGAAAACACAACTACAAGAAAAAAACAGAAAGGCTACCTTTCATTTTAATCCATTTTTACATCCTTTGCACATTGTTGTTTTCTTAATAGAGTAATACTATTACAAAGAAAATTGAGAAAAATAAGTTCTTCAATTTGGGAGTGTAACAGATATAATCTCAATTATACGCAAGAGCAAAGTGACATACACACAATATTTGCAGTACACCTTAACCTATTTTTCAGCTCATGTACTAATCCAAAATGGATGGGTCTAAACAACCAGAAAATAGCCTTGAGTGCAACATATTCATATATCTAGGTCTATCATGGAAATCCGTTTAAAGTCAAGGTGTGTCCAGGACTCCAGGTATACATGTCGTTCAAGATTTTAAAAACTTTCTTTTGTTTCAGTATTATTTATTAGCAAACATTTCCAGCAGGTATACACATTTTAATCTTCCATGTTACTGGACAGGTAAATAAATATCTGCCACGGGTATGCGTCGACAAGACTATGTGAATGAGTCTGAATAGGGAGGTAATTATGCACTAGCTCTGTTCACTTGGTGCTTACAATAGATAGGAAAGAATGAAGGATGATAGTATTAGTGAATGATCATTGGAACTGATACTTTTAGTTGTAAATAAGCTTTAATCGAGTCGAACAAAGTATATTCTTTGTTTAGTGACAATTTCTCACATTGATTTGCTTTAATTCATGTAGAGGATTCCATATTGTTAGAACTAAGGCTTTAGCATTGTTGTGTGTTGTTTTATTCGTATGGACTAGGTCCGATCCAAACTATATACCAAAGTTTCATCCTTATGGAGGCCGACCAAAAAGATCTCTGAACTACAGCACTAAATTTAACAATTATGTATGCAAACTCGCAGTCACTACTATAGTTTAACTTTTGGTCGTCCAGCATTCAAAAATTATGTATGCAAATATAGCTGATCGAGAATGAAGAGATAACAACTAGAAAAAAGGAGACTCAAAAATGTTTTTCAATAAAGAATTGATAAGATGAGCCTACCATCAGACAAGTCCTTTGTTTTGTGAAGAAGAAACGTCCCTGAAAGGATCGTCACAAAACCACACATTTCAGTCACTATTTGTGTTGGATTCTGCCTGTCCCAGTCCTGAAAGTGAATTGGACATAAGATTCAAACAAGATAAGAGCCAAGAAAAAGTGTTTCTAACAAAAATAAGATTATTCAGCCTTTATGATATACACATTAATACATATTGTTCAAGCTTACAAGATAGAAAAACCATGTTTAAATTTTAATTTCAATATAGAGAAATGTATTTAGGTCTTGATATGCCATTTTTTCTGTTTTGATGGTGGGGTGAAATGGGGTGGGGGTGAGGGTCTACTTCTTGTTGAGAACAATTCTTTACCATTTGACTTCAATAGAGAAAGGGAATTGGGTAATGACATATTGATGTTGACTTCATTTGAGAAAGCTATAACTTATCTGACTGCTCTACTATAAACAAATAAAAACTAAAAATCACCAGATTTTTGATTATACCTTGAACATAATCACACTAGCCAATATCGTAAATGAAGTGAACATCACATAGTATATAGGAGATACAACAACAGTGTTGAATGTATCAAGAGCCTGCATGATTGCCAAGGAATCACATGAGAAAAAGTCTACATTACAAATAATGTTGAATAAAGACACACTATCCATGATTATTGAAACAAAGGAGTTCCCTCCAAATAAGTGTATTAAGTATCCAGGATCAATTTTCAAAATAACAAAAATATTGATCAATATGTAAATCAGACAATTAAGTGTGGGTGACTCAAATGGAAAAGTGTGACTCAAATATTATGTACCTGAAGTATTCCACTAAGATCAAAAGAAAATTTTTATTAGATGGCTCAAGTCAGAAGAAAAGATCATTATAGAGAGATGGGTAGTGCATATGCGAATGTTAAGATGAATGAGTGGACATATTTTAAGGTTAGAATTCAAAATGAAGACGTGAAAGTTTAGACTATATATCGAAGTCGTAGACATAAAAGACAAGATGAGAAAAAAATCTTTTAAGATGGTTTGGTGATGCACGAAAAAGACGGGTAAATGTATTTTTGGGGAAGTGAAACTTTGGAATGTTGGGGGCTTAAAATAGAAAAGGTAGAACAAGGTAGAATGCCGATGAATTGTATACACGAGGGAAGATGGACATCAATAATTGGAATTTGTAGTCACACATGACCATAGACAAAGATGAATGCATAAGAAGAATATATGTCAATGATCATTGCAATCTATTTTCATAGTTTATTTAGATTTAGTGCAAAATAAGGCCAAATGAAGTACAATTATATACTTACAATTATCGATAATCTTTAATGATTATTTGTTTTTTTTTTCATTTAGCTAACCTCAAATTTTAGCATTATTGCGCAAGAACTTCTAATTAAAAAATTATTGTCTTATTGCCATTTAAAAAAATTACTACAAATTTAAATCAGAGAGTAACTACTAAGTGATACCACATGACTAATTGACCAAAACATCTACTAGAATGTTAGAACTACCGCCTCCTAGTACCAAAAAAGGCCAACAAAAGCATCTTCATGAGCGAAATTCTAATGCCTTACTCTCTAGTTTAGGTTTGAGTCTTTGAGAGGAGAACAAAGTCTAACTTAAAAGATGAAAAAAGGGGGAAAAGATTTTAATAGATTTTTTTTTAAAAAAATAATAATAAACCGAATATCTTAATACCCAAATTCAAACATTCCGGATTGAATTCAAATATTCAGTTTATAACCGTATACCCAGTCTGAGTCCGGTTTTTCAATACTGGATCGTATAATTAATTTTATGGACCAGATAATTCTAATCAAATTTTTATGCACACCCTACTTAGGAGCATCAATTCCAAGGAGAAAAAAATATAATTGGTAAGAATCAAAACAAAATTAAGGAAACTCTAATTTACGCAAATCATCATATATTATCATTGGTCTATAGGATTTTCTTATTATTACTAAGAGTAAAGCTAAGCCCATCTGACACCCCCAACCCACCAAGGCAGAGCCACTTAATAGCACTAAGGTGTTGTATTATTATTGTTGTGGAGAATATATAGGATGTGACACAAAACTTTTTGAAAAAAGCACCATACAATTGGATAGAGGATCTCCCCACACAACAGAGAGCTACATTCTGTGGAATAGCCTTAAATTGCAGTTGATCTACTTTCCAATTCGAGAGCAGTCCTTGTTTCAGGAAGGATTTTGGATCATAAATCATATATAAATTTACTCAGACTGCTAATTGAATCTCTTATGTGAAATCAAGGAGAGATGATAATTGATTGGAGGTATTAGTTATAGTCTTATAATATTGTTGAAATTGTACTATCTCATTAAAAAAAACATTTAATTATTTTTATTTAGAAATTTTAAAACGAGAATATGTAGGCATGTTGTGCTGAGCGAAAAACTCAATTTAAGTATAAATTGTATAGAAAACTAAATTAGTCATAGGAAAAGAGAGAAAGTATTAGATGAATGATCTTCCGACTCCTAGTGACATAAGTTCAAGTTTCCAAGATATACCCATCTCTACCCAGACAATCATTTTATTTGAGTGATTTAGTCTTCCCCAGACTCCAGATATTAAATACAAGCAATTAATTCTGAAGAAACAAAGTGACAATTATGACAAATCGCTGTTGCAAGCCAAGATTGCTCACCACCATGAATTGGTCACCAATGATCCATGATTTAAAATGACTGAACTGAAACTTGATTCACTAGGGGTTAGGGGCGAATCTGATCTAGACTGAGTGACTGACCATGTAATCACTTTGGGCACATCCAAAAAGGGTTTTAAAGAGGAAGAAAGACGCATAGCATGAGAATGATAAAGATAATGTACAAATGTTACCTTGTTCAAGTAATTCATTTGGGTAACCACACAGGCAGTGACAATCATACTGAAGGCCCATGTTTGAGGATATATTAATTGATTCATTCCAGAGAGCGTCAACTTCAAAGCAATTCCTAGTGCCTTCACACTCATAACCTGTAATGGTATGTTTTTCAGAAAATTTCCCCAGTATAGATTGTCATTTGAATAAATCATACACAGTTGACGTACCGATAAAGATCCCACCAACGAACAAACACCAATATAAACCATAATATGTGTATGTCCATACTCTGGAATGAAATGGAATATGAGCACAAACACCGCAGTCATGATTAGAGCAGCATAGAAGAGAAAGCCTGCAGAGTCAAAGCAAGCATGCAGCTCATTACAGATTTTAAGTGTCCATGAGAGATTTAGACACTTTGAGAAAACATTCAGGTTTAATACCAAAATGAATCAACGTACCAGGTTCTGTAGCTAGGTTCCATACTTCTATAACAGACTCAATCTCACGCTCTGGAGGAGCATGTAGAACTATTGTAGTTGAACCAACAACACATAAAACACAACCAAGCATTCCAAAAATATGTAGCTTCTCCTTTAAGATAACATGTGCAAGAACAGCACTGCACCAGCAAATAGGTTTCCAATCCAAATGAGGCTAACCAAATTTCAACATTATACATTGTATTCAAAGAAAAATCATGGAAAATGAGTAAGTGTACCTAATGATGATGCTTAATGCCCCAAGAGGAGTCACCAAAATGGCTGGTGAAAATGCGTATGCTGCAAAGTTGGCAATTTCACCAACAATCACTGTAATACGAGCACAACTCCATCAGAATGTGCAGAAAAAAATTATGAGAAAATAGAATATGAAATGGTGAAACTGAGGCCAATATTTAGTACAACAAAAATCCATAAAAGGCTGCTATTCAAGTAATAAATAGTAAAAGAGTACCAGAGTGCATAGAAGATATTACAAAATAATACAGTACTAGCATGTGTTTAGTTTGCATTTGGATACTACAGATTACTTTAGCAGATTCTAGAGTGTGAAAAACAAAACTCATCCCATATACAGGTTTAAAAAGAATTGCAGTTCAAAATTTCAGTAAGCATTCACATACTCAAATGAACTGAAATGAAATATGTGCTCAAAAGTATCCCAGAATATGCTACATACATTGAATGGACACACGAATATGCTACATACTTGTGTTTAGGTACAGAGTAGAAAGTGTTTGACTGCGCTTAGATTAGAGTTTTTAGTTTTATAGCAAAAATTTGCTATACGTTACTAGGACCCTTCATTTTACCTCAATTACCCATGTTGGATCCTTGACACATGGACATTAACCAAATGATACAAGTTCTATAGTCCAAGTAGCATAGAGATAATCTATCGACAGGAAATGGTATCTTCTTTTCCTCATCTCCAAAGGCTTGACAATACAAACATTGCCTAAAAGAAGGCCTCAGCAATTAAGTTAACAGTCCCCAAACTTATAGGGCCTATTTGGTACGATTTTTGTAACGTATACAAAATAGAAACAAATGAGGTGAAATGGTAAAAAAAATAACCCTTAGAAATTATCACTTGTTTGGTTTCAGTTAAGTAAGAAAATTTGTACACAACCAACTCTCTCTCCATCCCTCATTGACCACCACCACCATATTTCTTCTTTTGGAGCCTCCATCCTCCCATTCTCTCTCCTTGACCACCATTACCAGCTCTCATAAACTAGTATTGCATGGTGTTGCTCATAGTTGGAGCTACACAACCATGGGAAGCATCATAACCAACTTTTTATTCAAAAATCTTTGATTACAAATATGATTGTTAAACCAGTTTTCACAATTGATGATACTACTCATCCTTCCAACATCATTGCCAAACTTTGATTCAAATGACGAACAAAGCACCACATTCTCTCAAACTTTGATTCAAATGACGAATAATATCCATTTTTACATACTAATCACACGTTAATGGAAATACATGCTTCTACTCCCAAAAACAATTCTATCAAACATAAGCTTAACAAACAGTCAGCAAAAGCACCTTTATCTAGTAACATGATACGCGAATACCACTAGATGTTTGTTGCTTCTTACATTACAATCCTTTAAACACAATAATTTCAGTCGTTCGAAGTGCTTACAGTGTAAAAAGACTCCATCCTTCTCCATCAACAAGTGACAACAAGAACAACCACATATCAAGGTTTTGTTCATTTAAAGGGAAATCGATCCTCCCGAAATCATGATGCTACAATAGAACCTTTTTTCATGACAAAAATAAAATTGTTTCTAACAAGAGGTTCACAACTCTTCAAGATTCAAAATTCAGGAGCCACTTAATGGCAATGGGCTAATTGAATATTGTCATTGTACTACATCCAAGTAAAAGCAGATTACAATGTCATTGAATATAAATAAATACAAAATGAAAAGAAAAAAACTCCGAAATTTCACACTACAACCTAAAAGTTATCAGAAAATTTTTTTAGACTGTAAAGAAACAAAATTCTCGTAATAAAAGATCAGATAAACATATAAACCCACCCGATAAGGATATTATACATACGAATGAAATAGCAACTCACTTGTAATCATGCCTATCCACCACAATGGCTCATATAAGTAAGAATATCCTCCAACTCCTGCAAGAAGATAAATTAGCATTAAATCTTCAACAAAAAGGAAATCAAGCCGTCATGAAATCAATGAGTAACTGTACCTGCTCTAATACCAGAAGCACCAGCCTTCTTCAAACCTTTCTTTTTAACAATGAAGCTAGCACCAATGAACAAACTTGACGATAAAGCCAAAATCAAACCCTTTATATTGTCTGCTGACATACCTTTATATAAGTCACTGGACCTATCACTATCAGACGATGACGCCATTGAAATCTGAAGGACAAATGAAGAAAATGTATTCACAAATTCAATCAATTTAACCAATTGCAAAGTAAAATTAAATCCCTAACTTGTTCTATGAACACAGCATTAATAATACTAATTTGCTCAAGGATTCATGTTAAATCTTGAGAAATTACAAGGTTCGAGATGCTTGTATTGTAATTGCAATTTTGGAATCAGATCTGTGAGTGTGAGTAGTTCAGTGGAAGAAATAGAGAGCAGTTGTTGCGAGTATTATTCCTAAATAAAGAACAACAAATTAAAATTGGGACAGAATTTGAAAGCAAAATCATGTGTCATTTAATAAAAAATTAATTTTTGGTTTTTAGGTGTCTAGTCTAGAGTCTTTTGTGTTTTTCTGAATTATTGTTTTAAAAAAATTTCTCCCACCAAAAAATATTTTTCAACTCATATCTAAGGAGAAAATTATTTCTTATGTAACATTGATGTGATAATAGTTAATTTTTTTTATTGAGTTTTATTCAAAGTTGATGATTGAAATAGTAGTTTAGGTGAAAAACTGCTACTTAAACTAGTGAATAGAAAAAAAAAATTATTTTAAAAAGTGGTTTACATCCACACTAATAAGACATGGAGAATTTGAAATTTAAAATACAAAGATTTTCAACGGAATAAAGCATTAAAAATATTTTTTATTAGCTGTCAAACATTCATCGAAAAACTAGTGTCACAAATAATTTCACGATTACTTTTCAACACTTTTAAAAGCTTAGACTATGTAAGTTTTTATAAGCTATTGAATGTTCCCAAATATATTTACATCTATGAATACATTAAGCCTATAATCTCAAGTTAAGTTTTACCAAAACTAATTAATATTATTTGAGGCTTGCTTATTGACTTCAACAACATTTATATCATTTAATCAAGGAACTTTATTAATTGGTGGAAGATAGAAAATACTTTTGTAGAAGTTTCTTAAGATACACATCTCTTCAACTTCTTTACGACTACCTTATAACATTTTTATCTATCATATTTCTTTATTTTAAAATTTTCTTTTATTTTGATCTGTGATATTTTGAGCTTAGTATATATTATTGCTTTAATAGGGTTTAAAAAAGATCAAAAAGGGTTTAGAAAGGCTTTGAAGCACTCTCAAAAATATATTTTAACTTTGATGTCAGGTTGAGGATCGAAGAAGTTTAAATAACAGTAAAGGATAACGTATATTAAAGATAATCTATTGGTTAAAGGATGAAATATTTTAGCAATAAATGTTTGGATACTAATTGGTTGTGGATGAAATTTATACATAAGGTTTATATATAGGTTGAAATTACATGGTGAGAATTTCAGCTCCAAAACTCAAATCACACACAAAGTTATGAAAGAACAACACTATTAAGGGCTTGTGGTTCGATTGCTTTGGAATTGAGTTTGGTCTCACAACCAAATTAATATGTTGGATGACAAATCTCACGAAGCTAAGACGGGTTTCTTTGCATTAATTTTCAGTCAGCTGGTCCTGGACTTGACGGCCTCATAATGAGACCTTCAATTTAAGCCGGCCTCATTCGCGCGTGTAACAATCTGGGCATCTTTTTTATTTTCTGGACATTTTTCAATTTTGATCTTAAAGATATCAATTTTGACCTTAAAAGTATCAATTTTCAAAATAGATACCTTTAAGATCAAAATTGATAAATGCTCAAAAAATTGAAATGTTATTACACGCGCGAATTGGACCGGCCCAAATTGATAGTCTCATAATGAGACCATGTTGTTTAAGTTTTTGTGATTTTCAGTTTGTATTATCTCATTTATTTTTGCATTATTAGCTTATTTAGAAATGGGCCCTATCACATTCTTTTAATTTCAAATCCAGATAAATTTTTTTTTTAATATTAATTTATTTTTTTTCTTCATTCAATATCACATTTTCACAACTTCTTATACTTTCCTTAAAATCATTCTCTTTCTCTATGATTCAATCAATGAAACCGAGAGAGTAATTGTATATTTATATTAGAGCATTAGTAATGGTGACCTTTTAGGAGGTCACATGATCTATCTAGAACAAAAATATAAATAATGGTGACCTAGAACTAGGTTGGTCATGAAAGAGGTTAATAAAATAAGTTGATTGATGACCCAATGCTTCAAACAGTCATCTTCTTTTTTTTAAAAAAAATTTCGCCACGTGTCGCTTGGTCATTGGGCAGCGAAAATTGAATGGGTGGCTGCTCTGACACACGTGCAGCAGCAAGCCAAATGGCGGCATTTGATTGGGTACAAAAACATACCCGTTTTTTGCTTTTAACGGCTATTTTCGTATTTAAATAATTTTTTAAAAAAAAATTATACCAACGATCATATTTTTTCGAGATCTATAAAATGAGACTCATATTGATATTTTTTGACATAATTTTATATTTACATATTTTGTTCTTATTTTCCTACTTTTTTTTGTTAAAAAAATACCAAATTAATCATTTCAAAAATCCCAAAAAAAAATATGGATTCAAATAACCCAAATTATGGAAGAAATCCATGTAAAAAAAACCAAGAAAAAAATCTTCTAACAATCAAAGTGCTCAAATTCAGTATCAAAATCCTCCGTTCAATCCTCCATTTTCTCAAAATACTCAAAATTCTTCTTACTATATTCCTCAAAATATCCCAAATTCATCTTATTATGTTCCTCAAAATACCAAAAGTTCTCAAATTATGTTTCACCACCATCATCAATCTTATCTCACAATGTCAACTCTAATATTGATATCTATTCAACTCGAATAAGGGGTGAAAGTTTAGACGAAAATGAGATGGAGTATGATGATGATGATGATGAAAATGAAGGAAATGATCAAGATGATCAATATGGTGAAGATGGAGGAAATTTTGTTCATCATGTTGATGCTAGTCTTTACACCCAACCATCATTTCAAGATCTAGTTTCACAATTTGGTTTACCACCGAGCTTCACTCAATTGGTTCAACCATCTCAACAGCTACCTAATAATAATGATGAAGCCCCTATACCTTCAAAGAAAAGTTGGGATTTGATTAAAGATATTGCTCTCATATGTTCAGTCATGAACACAAGTACAGATCCAATTGTGAACACCAACCAAAAGATAAGAGTGAGGTGGCAGAAAGTTAAGGAAGCTTATGAAGCAGCGAGGATGGAACGACCCCATCTGATCCCACGAAGAACCGCCGACATGCTTAAATGTCGTTGGGGTAGAGTTGCTCCAGCATGTTTGAAGTGGTCTGGAAGTTATGATGAGGCTCTTAGGAGGAAGAAGAGTGGCACGACAGACGAAGATGTGCTTAAAGAAGCACATTTAATCCATCAAAGAAAACACGGTAACTTTAACTTGATTGAGCAATGGAAAATTTTAAGAAAGTATAACAAGTGGAAGCAAGTGGTAAAAAGGAATCAAAAAAAACAGGATCAAGCAAGTGGGAAAAGATCAAAGACGGAAGAAGATTCTGAAACACCAACAAGTGAACCTCAAGGAGGATCATCCACTCGCCCCGAGGGTGTGAAGAAGGCTAAGGCTCGCATGACTGGGAAAATGGTTGCAGATCAATCAATTCAAGCTTTGAGTGCATTTGGAGAGAGTCTTCGACTTAATTCAGAAATAATGAAAGAGAAGACAGAACTTCAAAAACAAAAAGAAGCCCGAAAACAAAAACAACTTCAACTGGAAGAATATCGAATGAATTGGGAGATTAATGAATCATTAAGCAAAAAGGAAACTCTTCAGCCATGGGAAGCTGATATGATGGTTCAACTTGGACAATACCTTCAGAATTACAATCGTCAGTAGATAGTTTAATTATGTAATGTCTTAATTATGTTTTAATTATGTATTATTTTTAATGATGGTTTAATTATGTAATGTTTAAAAATGATATTTTAATTATGTAATGTTTTAATTATGTAAGGTTTTCATGCATTAGTCTTCTCATTTCTATCACCTTTTAGCATGCATTAGTCTTTTCCTTTCCATCACCTTTTGGCATGCATTAGTCTTCTCATTTCCATCACCTTTTTGGCATGCATTAGTATTTTCCTTTCCATCACCTTTTTGGCATGCATTAGTCTTTTCCTTTCCATCACCTTTTTGGCATGCATTAGTCTTTTCCTTTCCATCACCTTTTTGGCATGCATTAGTCTTTTCCTTTCCATCACCTTTTGGCATGCATAATATTATATATATGCACATCCAAATTCAATTGGATGTATAACTTCAAAATGACTTTTTCAAAGTACAATTTTGCCTCATCCACTTCAAGTTCTTCATCTTCTAACGAAGAGAATGAACTAATACATAATATGGTTGATTATGCCTTTCAATACGCAATTCCTGCCATTGTTTCAACACTACAACCAAGGGTGAGAACCAAAAAAAAATTTCGAATTCAAAGAGACCATTCAAAAGGTCATTCCCAACTATTTAATGATTATTTTGCTGAAAATCCTACATATTCTTCTCGATTGTTTCGACGTAGGTTTAGGTTGAGGAAACATGTATTTTTACGGATAATGGAAGCTATCTCCAACAACGATCCATGGTTCACTACCAACATTGATGCAACTGGTAGAAAAGGTCTAAGTGCTTTACAAAAGTGTACTGCAGCTCTTCGTATGCTAGCATACGGGGTGGCTGCTGATCAAGTTGATGAGTACCTCCAAATTAGCGAATGCACAGCACGAAAAGCACTTACTCATTTCACAAAGGGAATAATCAACCAATTTGGGCAACATTATTTGAGAAAACCAACACCACAAGATTTGACGAGATTATTAGCCTTTAGTGAAGAACGAGGATTCCCTGGCATGATTGGTAGTGTTGATTGCATGGCTTACTATCTCACTGATGGCATTTATCCTAAATGGGCTACCTTTATTCAGTCTATTACTGAACCGCAAACAGCAAAAGCAAGGTTATTTGCCCAACATCAAGAAGCAGCAAGAAAGGATGTGGAGCGAGTATTTGGGGTGTTGCAAGCTCGATTTGCAATAATTAGAAAGCCCTCACTTGCTTGGGATGAAGAACGACTCTCTGATATAATTACTTCTTGTATAATTATGCATAATATGATAGTGGAAGATGAAAGAGATACATATACACACTATGCTGATGGTAGAGAGTTCATGGGAGATCGCCAAAAAGGTCAATCGGAAGGTACAACTACAAGTGGATTAAATGATGACTTAGAGTATTACACAGATAGAATTGTTGATATCAACCGATACTTGACAAATAAGGATGATGTTGAAGATCGACAAACACATTTATCCTTAAAAGATGACTTGGTTGAAAATATTTGGCAAAAGTTTGGAGGGAACCACAATTAATGTATCATTTAAAATTTTAGTTTTTTAATTTGTGTATTTATTTTATGTATGCGCATTGTAATCTTTATTTGAAGTTAACGAATTTTCCTTAATTATTATTAATATATACATTTATATTTATTAAAAAATATTAGTTTTATTAAAAGATATTAAAAGAATAATTTTTTTAATTATAAAATAGTAGATCTATTTTAATCAAATAAAAATTATATTAATTTTGTACATGAAAATATTATTATAAAATAATAAAGATAAATGTTAGATAAATTAAGGGAGAAAAATTATGATGGGATAGAAAAAAAGTAAGAAAGAGAGGATGATGACTTTTTAAAAGAGATCATTGTTAATAAAATTGGATTGAAAGATGAACTTTTAGAAGAGAGAAAAATTGTTAAATAGTAAGATGACCTTTTTTTAGGTCATGAGTAAGGATGCTCTTATAGTAAAACTTCATTCGAAAATCGAAGACAAAATGTCATATCATGAAAACTTATGTTTTGTTTCCATTTTGCCGATGTCTTTCACTGAAATACAGTCTTAGTTATTAATTCAGTATTTCCGCACAAAATTACAGTTCAAAAAAAAATAGCGGATAAATTATACTAGTATCTTTGAAAACGTAATCTTAATTATAAAACATTATTTTCTAGTATATATAATTTATCATTATCTCGAATTACTTCAATGCAATCAATCTCTGCCCCTTCTTCGTTTACAATTGTTAATTGTGCTCCATTCATTTGAAACTTTTGGCCTGTCATACAATTAAAATGAAATTGCAATTCAAAATTTATAATTATTATTCTAAAGTGAAATAAAAAAATTAGAAAATAACTCTTTTTTCCTTTATGTTTCAAACTTTGAATATTGTAATGTATTTATATTTTCAATTGAATCGTATTTTAGCAATGTTCTTAAGTATTTTTTTGTATGACAATGTTTATAAGTGTGATTTTCATTGTTACATCCAAATTTGAAACAACAAAGGTCTAAATTTGGATATAATGAAACTACTAAAAAAATTTGAAATTTGTGTTAGTAGTACTATTATTATTTTATGAGTTTTTAGCTCAAAGTATTATCAGTCACTTGATTGTTGATATTAAATGATAATGATGAAAATAAATAAAATATTTAATTTATATATAATTTTATTATGACACTCTCATAATAATGAAAGTATTATCTTTAATAGAAGTATGTGTTTTTTTTCAAAATTTTACTGTATCAGCTAATATCACCTTTCTAATTGCTATTGAAAAAGAAAATTTTTTATGAAGAAAAAATAACTCATTTTAATAAAAACTCTCACATCAAAGAAAAAATGTACCTAATTTTAAAACACAAACAATTTATTAATTGAAGTTAAACGAGTATGATTAAAGACCTTACTAAATAATTTTTATAGCTATTATTGATATTATTTAATACTAATTACCAAATAAACCGTAACAAAAGTGATAGGTATTTCAATTAAAAAAAACAAAGAATTAATTCTTAACAAATGAGAGAGGTGCTCATTCAGGTCATGATGTCTATTTAGGTTAGATATTTCAAGTCAACACAAAATTGAGTATACGTTATGTACGCATTATAATTGTAACTCCATTTTAAAGTCGGATTAAAGTCAAAATATATTAAAGAATTATGTGATTGAAAAGATAAATTCTATTATGAAGAAGCATACCTGCAATTGTTTTGAGATCCACAAATGAGCTAGGCAATTTTATAAGTCTTCCTGTTGCATGCTTATCAAATGTGTTACTTAAAAATGGATGCCCCTTATATAAGTTTACCCTTGCATCACAAAATAGCTCACAACTTTTTATGCTTTTCCTATTACACCCTTTGAGCTCATTTCCATGATTCTTGTGATCACCTTCACTCAAAATGTTGGAAATAATATGGCCATTTTGGTCATTTGATTTTGCACCATATGATATTAAAACCTTTGCTACTTCAACTTGATTTGTTGCTAATGCAACTTGGAGAGCTGTTAATCCATCATGATTAGTAGAATTTACGTTTAATCCGTAATTTAATAAATCCTTAACGATTTGTATATCATTTCGTTCAGTAGCTGTAGTAAGAAGATCTCCCTCTATGTTAGGATCTGAAATTGTAGCATAATTCAATAGAATTTGGAATATCTTGTAATGCTTTGCTGCTATAGCATCCCATAAAGCAGTGTTGCCATGCATATCTGTATAATTAATCATTTGTTTTAAATTTTTAGTTAAATTAGTTTTATAACATGGTATCAGAGCATATTTTATTTTCTCATTTGGTTTTATAATTTGATTAGGAGTTGTTTGGTTTGGAAACAAAATTTATTTGGTTTGATAATGAACTTAAAAGCGAAAATATTGATGGAAATTTGTTTTTTTTATCACTTTTACAATTATTTTACTCTAAAAATGAAAACAATTCAAATTTCCCACACTCGTCCATTAACCAAACATAAGAAACTTAGTGATTATTTATTTTTCTTTTTCATCAAAAATATTTTTCATGATAAAATTTATGTTTTTTGGTAAATTAATCACCCACTAAAATTTTCACACTGAAAAGCAAATATAGCAAAATAAGTGGAACAAACGATACCTTATATTAAGTTAGCAATCCAATCCAAAGTCCTTACCTTTTAGAAGTACATTGCATCCATGATTAAGAAGCACCAACACACATTCTTCATGTCCTCGTGAAGCAGCTTCATGCTATATCTCATATATATGAACCATGTAAATGTTATGTAAAATGGAATACGCTAAATAAGAATTATGTTAGAAATGATGACCATATATACTAAATTTTATAGTCATCAAAATCATAATAATTAAAACCTCTCAAAATCAGTATAAATAATCAAAATAACTAATAAAGTCGTAAAAATGCTTTAAAATAAGCACAGAATAAATGAATAATTACGATTATTATAAAAGAGTATAAATCACGAGAATATATAAGCGTAGGGGGGCGTACCAAAGGGGTTCTTCTTTTAGAATCACAGAGATTTGGATCTAAGTTTGCTTGAAGGAGCTTGTCAAGAAATAAGCTATTACCAGCTGCTGCAACGTTCAATAAATTTAATGCTTTAAATAATTCACTATCTATATCTGTATTTTCAATCAGCCAATCTCCCACACTGAGGACATTTAGCTTTCTGTGATGCTGTAAGTCAAAAAAAAAAAAATCAATTCATAGGTGGATGATATATTATTTTATTCATATTAAATTTGTGGAATTATTTAGAGTAGTATTTTTATGATTTTCTAACCTATTTAGCTAGTTTATTAGGTTTAGTTACAAAATTAAATAAGTAAATTTGTTGAAATCGGATTGATATACTCATTTAAAGATTTATTATAGTTGTTAATTTTAAAGAATATTACAAATAATATTTCAACAAATTCACTTATTTTGTAAATTAAACCTATGCACTAGATTTGAAAAACCGTATTTAATTTTATAATCAAACTTCATATGGGTTTTTAGTTTAATATTTGTTATATAAATTGAAATTACTCTAAAGTGAACAAATTATTGAATCTAACCCTTATAGAAATGTGGACAATATGAAAAAGAAACATGAAAAATTTAAAAATTAATAACAAGAATAATTGGTGAAGTTTAGCACTTTTGTGAATAACATTCCTAATGTTTATATTTTGCGAATTACAGACACCAAAGCATATATTAAAGTCTACAGCGTTCAGGCAAAATCACATAATTCCGACCATTTTAGTAGTCTAAACATTAGGTTTAGTGGTTGAAATTTTGTAATTTGGTCTAGCTAAACGCTGTAAACTTTGAAATCTGTAATTCGTAAAAAATAAGCTTTAAGATTGTAATTCGCAAAAGTCATAAAACTTTATAATTGTAATCTATAAATTATTCTAATTAACAACAATATGCAGACATATAGTAATCTCTTAGTCCCTTGACATACGAAAAGTCGACGTATTTTCATTTTAATTTATCCCATCAAATTTAATCTAATTCAATTTTTGACCATACTTTTAATTTTCTTCACAGCCACACATTTCTGATTTCACCCACTTTATCATTAAATACGGCACTAATTACTATTAGGGCAAAATCACTTGAACAAACTACAAAGGGATAAGTAACCACAAATTTGTAGTTTAGCAAGAGAATGAAAAAAACCTGAAGAAAATTATTGAGCATGAGAATGTTATCTTCCTGCCGGATTTTGATAGCTTGAATAAGATTAGTTGTTTTAATTCTGAGAAGTTGAGTAAGTGTTTTAGTACGAAAAGTGAAGCTTTGAGGTGTACAACATAATGCAGCAACCTCTCCAAAAATGTCACCAGCAAATAGAGTCCCAACCACAATCTCTTTCTCATTTTCATAATCAATCATTTCAACTTCTCCTGATACTATTATGTATATGTCTTCTGCTGCTTCTTTCTGCATTATGATGTCTTCTCTTGGAGGTAAGTATTCTGCCTTTGTACTTGCTACCTTTTTTATCACATACACGTATTATGAATGTCAGCATATGTTAGAAATTGTGCAAAGATACAATATAAGCCTTTATATAGCCACAAAGTTAGAAGAAAACAAAAAACAAAAAAAGGAAGTACAACTGTCATAACTACTTAGGTAGTCAGTTATAACTGCCTGATAGAAACAAAACACTAATAAGTAACTAATAAAGATCCTTGGATTAAAGTGTTGCACACCCTTGATCTTGGGAGACACAGATTCAACTCACTTATCAACTAAAGACATAGATCATCAAACAAACACAAAGCTTTTCAAGTTGCTGATCCTAAGTGAAAGCATTCAACCCTTCTGTTTCCAAGCTTATGATATTCTGGTATCCTTGAACAAAATGGCCTCCTAATGCTTCCTGAAATGAATGGGGACTGCAAAGCTTGTGCCAAGAGCTACTGTGTTTAACAGCATATAATCGGAGAAACAAGAGGTGTACATATTTCATATGTCAAGATATGATACTATCTCAAAATTATATGGCTATACGAGAAGAACTCTAATGATTTGTAAAGTGTGCACACTATATTTAATTCTTTGATGTGGGAAAAACTATTCCAAGACTCCCACCCTTACATGCGAACCTTTGTTAAGTTTGCATGTTGGAGTAATCAATTATAAGGTAGGAAAGTCATTCTTTTTAGACCTATTATTCAGTTTTTTGATCAAATTTCCGGCTTTGATATCATGTTAAATTGGGATAGACTTATTGTAAATGTAACATATAATTGGATAAAAACACGAAATGAACAGACTTTATAAGCCAAGGAGATATCATCTAAAAGTCATATAATTATGGGAGGAAGGCTTCAATGACTTATAAAGTGTACATATTACATTTAATTTTTCTATGTGAGCAAATCATCCCAACACTCCTTCACATACGAACTTTGTCAAGTTCGCATGTTGGAGTATCAATAATTAGGGTATGAATGTCATTCTTTTAGATATACCATTTAGATTCTTGATCGAACATTCGACTCTGATACCATGCTAAATCAGGCTGGACTTATTGTGAATGTCAACATATAATCAGAAAAACACGAGGTGCACACACTTCATAAGTCAGGAGATACCATCTCCAAACCATATGTCAATGAAATGAAGGGCTCTAATAACATACAAATTATACACATCATTTTTAATTCATTGATATAAGACAAATCATTTCAAGATGAGACTTCAATAATTAAATTTTCGTTAAATATATTGTTAATTTGAAGTTGATATATACTTACAAAGAGTAGGAGGGTCTTTGTAGAGAGGCCACGAAACAAATAAACTTTCTCAATCGTAGGAAGAAACAAATGTTGACAAATGCTCTTATAAATGGAGTTAGGTAGTTGCTCGATGAGTTGAAATTGGTTCAAATTTTCAGCCTTAAATCTCAAGCACATATACCCAAGAATTTGGTCTTTCAACCTTGTTGGTAGCCTATTCCTACTCACAAAGCTTGATGCTGCTTCAATGCTACTTCTCTGTTATTCATCATTCAAAACAAGTAAATATCATAGTCTTTCGTTTCCAAGTTTGTCTCATTTGCTTTTTGCAAAGTTTTCATAATTACTCCTATACTATGAAATTTCATATGGTGACCCTGAATTTTTGGTTTTTCTAAGTGGTAGACAAACGTTTTACTTATCTACGTGGTGACCCTAAACTTCTAACTTTTCCACTTGGTAAACAAAAGGTTAAAGTTTTTGTTAAATTTACGTTATTCTTACCTATGATAACAAACTTTTTCAAGAAAACTAACGCTGTGATCTCTTTTATTTGGGACACATTTTTAGAAAATATGTTCGAAATGAGTACTTAATTCAACAAAAGTAGAAAGCTTGGGGTCAATCGCCATTCAGATTAATAAAATTATTTGACTGCCAAGTGGAAAAGTCGAAAACTCATAATTACCATGTGAAATTTCCATAGTATTTCGTTTCTAAAAGTTTGTCTCATTTTGTTTTTTTAAAGTATTCATAACACATGTAGACGGATGCAACAAATATCCCACACAGATTTATAAAAAACATGTCTAAGTTTCTTTCTCCTTAGACGAAATATTTTAAAATGGACAAACTTTCAGCAACAAAGTATCAAAAAGAAAGAATGACAAATGACTCGGATTGATTTGACTTACGAATTCCATGGTTCGACGAGTGCCTTCGACAACTAAATTGGTCATATTACCAATAAGATAGGCAGTGAGGCTTAAGTTAAAGAGCATATAAAAGATGATAAAGATCATCTCAATAGTGTTAACAGCATGTAAATCTCCGTAACCAACGGTGGTCATAGTGGTAATGGACCAGTAAATGGCAGAAATATAACGAACCCAAAGGCTTGTTTCCCTGAAATTTGGATTCATGGATCCGATCCATGTCTTGCCTTCGTGTGGATATCTGTCTGCTAGCAAGTAATATAGACATCCCGCACAATGCACTAGAAATAACGTCACCTACAAATTCAATTTATACCTTATTATGTCATGAGATAATTAATTGGACACAAAGATCCAAGTAAAGAATATGACCAACTTTACCGTACCATATTAAAATATCAACTATAACAGGTTAAAACATCAACTTTAAAAGGTTAAAAATTCTAATTTTAATAGGTTAAATCATCAACTTAAACAGTTTAAAATACCAATTTAAGCAGCATAACACCAACTTAAACAGGTCAAAATACCAACTTCAACAGGTTAAAATACCAACTTAATTAAACGCCATAAAACACTATTTAAATAGGTTAACACCAACTTTAATAGTTTAAAACACAAACTTCAATAGGTTAAAATACCTGCTTCAATAGAAAAAACTCAAACTTAAACAAGTTAAAACGGCAACTCTAATAGAATAAAATACAAACTAACACCAACTACAATGGGTTAAAATATCAACTTTAATAGGTTAACACACCAACTTTAATGGTTTTAAAATACCAACTTAAGCAGCACAAAACTCCAACTTAAACTGGTCAGAATACCAACTTCAATAGGTTAACACATCAACTTAAATAAGTTAAAATACCAACTTAAGCATATAAGACACCAACTTAAACAGGTCAAAATACAAACATCAATAGGTTAAAAATACCAAGTTCAATAGATAAAACACCAACTTTAACAAGTTAAAACAACAATTCTAATAGGTTAAAATACCAACTTAAAAGGTTAAAATACCAACTTAAACAGGTATAACACCAACTTTAATAGGTTAAAATACCAACTTCATCATACTATGACATTAACTATCCACACCCTACAACATGTAGGCAATGAACGTTAATATTGAGGTGTCCTCTGGCCTATCATCACTTCAATAAATTGGTGTTTTAACATGTTGAATTTAGAGTTTCAGTATCCTATAATTGATATTTTAGACATTTAATGAAGAATATCAAATTCAAGCATTAAATCTTTCCTTTTTAATTAATTTTATTAAAAGAATTGTGTTGAGTCTTTTAAAAAGCGTCTCTCAAAAAATCTGCTCATCAAATATTGATCATTTGTAATTTTTTATCCCCATAATGTAAGAAATTTATTATCAAAAGTTACCCTCATATAATGCATCTTATCTTTCACATAAGAGATTGAATTTAAAATTATTTGGATTAAGGGGACTTACAAACAAAAGCCTAGTGCATCGAACCCAAAAGTAGCTGAATCTGATATCTTTCTCAAGCCTGCATGTTCAATTTGTAACCATGAAAAAAACAAGGAATTTAATAAAAATTGACAAGTTAATGAATAATACTTCTTTTGATTATATTGTTAGTTACTTTTAGCATATTATTTCATATATGGAGAAAACAATTTAAACATAATTTTGCATGAATACAAAAAAGTTAAATATACTCATGTGAGATTTTATCATATTTCTCTCAATGTATAAACTTTTAATATTAAAAATTGTATAAAAGTTAGTATAATTTATACTCCCTCAGTCTCGTTTAATTTGATGTAAAGAAAAAGTTGATGTTTTTTAAGAAAAAGATGGATAATAGTAATTAATGAAGAGAGATAATGAATTGTCTGGATTAAATTAAAAGAGAATTAAAATGTGTGTATGAGATTAAAAGAAAGTGATGGACCATTGTCCAAATATAAAAATGATGCAAATTAAGTGGGACGAACCAAAATAATAAATAATGCAAATTAAATAAGACGGAGGGAGTAAATTAAAACGAATAAATTAAATTAATTTCCAACAAATAATTAGCATATTATTATTAAATGATGAGAGTTGATTACCTGGTGAAGAATTGTTTGACTCGTCTAAGTCGCCAAAACCGAAATAATCCTAAAAGAGAATATGAAAGACTCACTTTGTATTTGCCCGTAAACAACAAAGCTAATGCTTCATATGGTATTGTCGATGCCACGTCCATTATAAACCATGTTGACAAATACCTATATGTTTTTAAAAATTAGCAAAAAAATATATTTTTAACCACTAAACTATATTTTTATTATAAAATACAAATAATAATTTAATCTTTTATAAACATTTCAAAAATTTTCAGGGAATCCGCCACTGCAACTATATTTAATGGAAAATGCCTTATTGACCTTAAGAATGGCGCTTAGGGATAGGTAGAATAAATATGCGTGGTCCAGTTTGGTGCGATTTAATATTTATATAATCAGCCGATCTTCTGAGAGATTGTCTATTTGAGAGACGTCTCTTATGCTTAATCCATTAAAGCTTAATTAAACTAAAAGTTGTTAATGGGCTGACCAAATTAGAGATAGTCTCTCAAAGAGACCATCTCTTACAAGAATTTGTATTGTATAATTAGATCAAACCAAAAAGTTTAATTCAACACTTTTCCGAATCGCTGTGATTGTTTTAAGACCTCAAAACGAATTAGACTGCATCACATCGTCTTTTATACAATTTATTTTAGTATAATTACGATTTTTCTTCAGTATTATGTCAATTAAATAGATGTAACTATTAAAGAGAAATAAATAATATCTTAATTTTAAATAAAAAAAAAAAAAAAACAAAAGTCTTGGATTAAAAGTGTGGTGTAGATTTAGTGTAGGTTGGGCATAATTTGCTATGTAAATTATGAGTTAGAAAGAATAAGAGTCAATTCCCATTATATAGCTCAAAAAAAAAATAATTCCCACTTTGCATTATGTGGGAAACTATTTCCCACATTACCGTCCACGTCAGATATTTTTTTTTTTTTTTAATAAAACCGCTACCTGAAATGGCGGTTTTGTTAAGAGATCTGAACTAAACCGCTACTTGAAATGGCGTTTTGTGGATTTTAATTTTTTTTTTTTAAAAAAAAAAAATAGTAAACCGCCACTTGAAATGGCGGTTTTGTAGTAGTACAAAACAATATATTTTTTTTTTAAATAAAAAGTAAGATAACCGCCACTTCAAGTGGCGGTTTTGTAGTAGTACAAAACATTATTAAATTTTTTTTTTTAAAAAAAAAAAAGTAAGCAAACTGCCACTTCAAGTGGCGGTTTTATAGCAGTACAAAACAGCATGTCATTTTAATTTTTTTTTTTAAAAAAAAATTAATAAGCAAACCACTACTTCATGTGGCGGTTTAGTGCTTAAGGCAAACCGCCATCTCAAGTGGCGGTTTTGTCTGAAAAAAAAAAAAAAAAAATTCTGACGTGGACGGTAATGTGGGAAATAGTTTCCCACATAATGCAAAGTGGGAATTATTTTTTTTTTGAGCAATATAATGGGAATAGACTCAAAGAATAATGAAGTTTCTAGTTATCTTCTCATGTAATTTGATCAAACCCAAGGAAAATGACAATTAATAATTCAATATTGCGTCAATATGAAGCATTATTCAAAGAACTAACAATTAATATACGCATGCTAGCCGGAGCTGTTGGTTGGCTTAACCAAATATTAAGTAATAAGCTAGTTGTTTAAGTTAACTGTTGAGAAAATATGTGCTAAAAATTATTTGTTGGTTGTAAAGTATTTATTAAAGAAAAAATAAACTAAAAAATCAAAAGCCAATGAAAAAAATATTGAAAGTAGATTTTTGATTTTGACTTTAAAATAAGTTTTTTTGTTGGTTTAAAACTCATTTATGAACCACTTTTTTAATTGTTTAACTAATCGAAAAATTTGTTAAAAGTCTTTAAAAAAAGTAATTATCAATCAATACTCTAACCAGCAGATTTTTATATAGTTGGGTTTTGAATTTTTGACAAATCAACTTTATCAGAATCACAAGGATCACAAATACGTGCATATATTATGTGGTTTGTCATAAACTTTTTGGTTTGAATTGAGTAGTCAATAATATTACTAGGACCATATTTCAGAAAAGGATATATGGAGTTGTCGTCCACAGCCTCTACATATTAGCTAGGAAGATTTTGTTTGTCACATACTAAAAAATATACATATCGGATAGAATTTACTGAATATGATATGCATATCATAATAATATATTATAATATTTTTTCTTATTTAACTTATTAGTCTTATTTACTTTATTTACATTTTTATTGATGTAATATTTTAATCTTTAATATCTCTAATTATGCTTAATTAAAAATTATAAAATTTGATATTAACAATTCTTGTATTAAGACGAATCAAACAATATCACACTTGACTATGTTTTAACTTATAGATTAAGAATAAAATACATATTAAAAGTGATAAGTGAATGGTGACCCAAAAGTAAATGAGACTAATTGGAAGAATAGGTGGGACTATGTTATACAAAAAAACATATTAGTTAAATTATATTTTTTTTTCAAAAAAACTTGGACGAGACGGTCTCAAAATGAAACCGTCAATTTAGGCCGGCTCAATTCGTGCGTGTAACAACATTTCAATTTTCTGGGTATCTATCAATTTTGAAAATTGATACCTTTAAGGTTAAAATTGATACCTTTAAGATCAAAATTGAAAAATACCCAGAAAATAAAAAAAATATCCAGGTTATCACACGTGCGAATTGGGCCGGCCCAAATTGACGGTCTCATTATGAGGCCGTGTCGTACAAAACGAACTGATTTTTTTTGTCAATATTTGACATCTAATAAAATATTTTTGGTAACTTCAATATGAAATTTGATCCAATTTAATAATAAACCTTTTTATGGAAAGCTTACAAGCTAATTATGTTTGCTTACCCTTAATACCTTAACTTGTTATTGATACATAATTAAGCTCACTATAAGTCACATAATTCTAAAGCAAGACTTTATAAATACTAAATACAATCAGGGGCGAAGGCACATAGGTCTATATGTGTAACTTTTTTTAATATGATATATTTGAATCTGCCCGTGAATACAATAATTCCCTTGATTTGTGAATTTTAAATTATTTGTAATAATCCCACAATATATATTAGTACTTTTCCCCTTCCCAACCCTGTACGTGGCTAAGATGCATAATACCGTTTTAGGTAGAAGTGTTTGAAATAAATTTGATGGCTAGATATTTACCCAACCTTATAGTCAAGATCGATTTGAGCCGACTTTAAAAATAAATTCAAAATTATGTAAAATTCGATGTGAACACAAGACTTAATTTTAAACCGACGCAAAACACTTAATTCGAAATCGACCAAATAATCTAAATGAATACTCTAATTTTAAGTGCCTTAATTTCTAAAAAAAAAAAAATAATAAAAAAAGTAAATTAAATGGGTCGTACCTGAGGGCAATCTTTTTGGAATCATACAAAAGTAATTGAGTTCTTGAATCAAAGTAGGCAACAAAAAAGGTTAAGACAATATCAAGAGCGAAGAATACATTGACAATGTTATCCGCAATAAAGAGTTGTCGTTTTGGTGCCGATGTCGATTTCATGAATGCCACTTCAAAAGGGTAAACCCATGCAGTGTACGCTACTAATGCCACCATCAACGTCTCCCAACATCTGCATTATTTCAACATTACGTTATTCAACATATATTACTGTCTTCATTTTATTTTGAAGGTTAAGTTTTACATATTTCATTTAAGGATAGAAAAATTTAAATATAAATTTTTATCCATATATAAGAGCTATAAAATATTAATAATATTAATGTATAAAATTTTAATATATATTTTTATGAGTTTTTATAAACTGTATTTATAGATATGAAGTGTATTTAATACAATGACATTTGTCTCGATGTATTTATAATTTTTTAATATATATTTTGTTCTCTAAAAGTATTTGTTTGATTTTATGTTTTTACTCCAAATAAATTTTGCATTTGTTTTCATACTCTATTAAATTTTTGTTTATCTATTTTACTTTTTGTACAATTTCAATGGTAAATTTTAATTTTAATATCTCTGAACGAGCATCAAGAAAAATTCAAATAAAAATGTATATTAAAAAATTTACATCACTTCAACGAAATTAACTTTTCGCGACATAGGATTTAGTGGTATTAAAAAAATATCACTGATTTATATTTTTAGTGTAATAATTATTGGTTTTTGTTTTAAATTCCATTATAAAATGATTTAGTAACACTTTATTTGGCCTTTAGTGACATATATAATTGTTACTATAGTCTATAGTGACATTTATGAGAAATATCACTAGATCCTATGTCGCAAAAAAGATTTAGTATGATTTTTTATTATGCTGCTAAAGGATTTAATAAATGTCACTAAATCCACTATATATACCATTAAAAATTTAAAATAATGACATTTAAATTAAAATTCACTAAATATATCCCACAAAATTATTTTATGTTGTAGTGCATTAAAAAAAATTTACTGTTTATCTCTCAAAATTCTTACACAAATTTTTTCATAATTCTTAAAATGAGACGGTCACATGGTGAGACTATTTTTGTTGGACTAATTTATGTACATTTAGTGGTTATTTACAACTTTAAAGTGATGAATTTAAAAAATTTAATTATATGAGTTCATTTCATGATAAAACAATCTTATGCAAAGCCAAATATTTTTTTCCTTTTAAAAGTAAAATATTCAAAAATAAACAAATAAAAAGAGCGAATGGAGTATCGTTTTTTCAGAATGTTGCAAAGCTATACATGGAAATAAACTCATTTTGTGTGGACATTAGAAATTTCTTTTCTATAATTGAATAAAAACCCCACATCTATCTTATATTACTTAAGTTCTCTACTCAAATCTTTCTGTAATTTAAAATGATTAATTATTATTTGTCATTCAAGTCTACAAATATCTTGACAATATTTTTACCATTTTTTTGGTTTTCCTTTAAAATTATCATTTATCTCATCTTTTGCATCAACTAATTTAAATTTAATATCTAGGTTTTTCTAATCTATACACCTAGTGTATAAGTTTGGACAATATAAATTTGATAATTATTTTGAATTAAATAGAAGATATTTTCTAAAATAGGTAAATATAATAATATTTTAGAAAATATTATAAATAAAATTTTAAATATTATTTAAACCTATGCAGCCGATAAATATCTAATATTGTAAAAAAAAAAAAGAAAATAGAATCATGACTCATGGAAATAGTGTTTCATGATTATAGACATGATCGAGACCTCACGCATCTGAAAGGATTTTAGAGAGTTATTGTTGTACTCATTACTCAATTATTAATATTACCTTTATAAATAATTAAACTAATAAAAATATTATTTTCAATTAATCTTTAATAGAAAATTCTATAAGTAATTTTAGATATACAAAAAGTGTTCATAATTTATAGAACGATTTTAATTGTAGATAAACACATTAAAAAGATAAAAGATACGTGTTAATATTGAAGAAAGAATAAATAGATGATCGAACCATATCTTTTGGACAAACAAAAGTGGGTCGGTACTGAGGGATATGGGGGATTGTCTTGCACTTGTACATAATGTGGAACAGCAAGGGCCAACCTTATTTACAACAATTATTAGATGCTTGTCTACATTTGAAGTATTATCATACTGACAACTACCACAGTATTAAAGTCATATACTTGTCAATATTTTAAGTATTACGATTAATTATAATCTTAAAAAATTAGAGTAGATAATATTCTTTTTTAAAAATAGAAAATTAGTGTTCATTTCATTTTTGTTATGAATAAATTGTGGTTTAAAGAATATGATTATAAGAACTATTCAATTAATTACCAACATTTTACAGTAAAAAATAATAATTAACGTATATGTACAAATAGCATAATGATTCGAGATGATTAATTAGAAATAACTATTTCCTTTACTTAATAATGTTAGTGTCTTATATTGGTTGGAATTTGCAAACATTTCTTCTATGGGACTTTGGCAAATAAAAATGAAAAATAAAAGTATTAGGCAAATGACAAATAAAAATTTAAAATATAATATTAAAAATGACGTTAAAGATTGTGAGCAATTTGAATCAGGTCAACTTCATAACAAGTCAATTTTGAATATTGGATTGTTTCCAAATTCAATCGGTATCGATTGACCCAACAAGTCAAGATAATGTTGAAAATAATTATCTTATCACTATTTAAAAAAATATATATTTTTTGTTCTATTAAAAATGATCAAAATACAGATTTTAAGGTTTTAACAAAGTAAATAAGCTCAAAAGACAAAACTTGAGTAGAAATATTAGTGGTTCCTAATATAAAAAACAATGATGTAGAATTTAAAAAATTGGAAAAAGCGGGTCCAAATGATCGGCTTTTACCCAATTTCCTTCAGTTTTTACGGTTTAGGTTACAAGTCAAAATTTTTGAGTTATAATCTTATGGTTTTTTGTCAGATTTCAGTATAATTTCAAATCGGATTAAAAACGATAGATTTGGATATGGATCGTTCAAGGCAAATTATGTAACCAAAAACGGTCATGCAAGCCCTTTTGTTCATTAAAAACGAAATGACAACGTAGCTTAATACGTAGTTGGGAAGTAGAGCAAGGGTAAGTAGCAAGTATTTGCACAGTACTTCAGGAAATAAACATGAAATTTTATTTTATTTTATTATATAAAATTAATTTCAAATAGTGAGTAACTAGGTATGCATGGAATTTATTAGTGTTGTCCAATCATATATGTGCTGATTAGAGCATTAAATAAATTAATTAATTATTGAGCTAAAATTTTCAAATGTCTACTGTCAAATGTCTTAATAGCATTAATTGATAAAAGGAAAAAAATAAGTGGACAAAATGCATGTAGTAAACTAATGGTTGATGACTACTCTTTTCATTCTTTTAATTAAGTTTCTTGCTTTAAATGGTCGGCAAGTATTGTATGAGATCGTCTCACTGTGAGACGGGTTCAGATAAATAGTTTATTTGTAAAAAGATATTAAAGAAATAATAAAATTTGAATTCGCACTTGTACAAAAAGTAGTTTTTTTTTTTAAATAGTTTAAACCAACCTAATTAAAGTTGTATCATAGTAAGACGACCATAATAAAGAATTAATGTTAAATGATAGGGCATTGAAAAATAAGTTTTTCTTCTATACTTTTAATTTTTAATAACGTTAACCATTGTATTATACATTCTAATGATTTATTTATTTATTATTTATTTATTATTATTATTATTATTATTATTATTATTATATGGATTTATTATTTTGCATGTAATTGAAGATAATTAGTTACATCTTGTATTCCATTTGTTAAATACTCCTAGTAATTAGAAGATATAAATTATTGTCGAATAATATAAATATAACCAAATTTATATTCATCCTTTATTCCATTTTGATATAGCTAGCTCTTAAAAGTACAAACTCTCACTATTCATTTCATTTAGCTTCATTTCTTTTTTAGTATCTCTTACAAATTTAACTGCATATAACCACTTTATTTAATTTTATCTACATGTTTCTTCCTCCACTAATATCATCTAAACAATTTTAAATTTTTATTTTTCTTTAAAGTCACAACAAATTATATTCACTACCTCTTAAAATAATAGAATTTCAACAATATAACTAAATGACCATGACAAAGTATTTCATAACCCTATTCAAAAAGACATTATAATTAACTAATATAGAATTAATTTCTCTTATTGGAATATGAAAGGACAATAAAATGTGTTTAGATAACAATTTAGAAGAATGATAAGGAGAGGAAACCAAATGAAAAAAGAGAATTATAATCATAAATTTTCCTTTCAAAGGCAAAATTATAGTCAGGGTCTGAAGAGGGAAGGACGGCAGTAACTCATACCTATAAAGGAGAACATGACCAAAAATGTTCCCCAACTTGAGAAAGACTAAGAAAAGTTTCTGCAACGATAAAGATAAATAAAATGCATATAGATAAAATAAATAAGTAAAAATAATTAAAAAAATTAATAAAAATAATAATAATAATAAAAACGAGAAAAAGTAAGAAAACAAAATTCAGTAAATTAAACTTGTACTTGTAGAAATCATTTGTATGTCAAAATTACTCAAACTTTCACTCATCATTTATATTATCTAACACCGATAGCCAAAAAGACTGTATAAATTAATATAAATAAAAGAAAAAAAAAGTAAAATGAATATATATACCTGTAGTTGGAATGAATGGGAGAGATGATCCAAGATTTAGAATTATTAAAATCATTATGGTTATAAGCAGCAACACCCAAGGGTGGAAGAACCATCTTTGATAAGTTTCTAAGAGTATTATTACTCCCACCATTAGAGGAAGAAGAAGATGATGATGATTCATTATTAGAAAGTGATTGTGATGTTTTAGAAGTTGTTGAACTGCAAATTCCACATGGAAAAACATCTGTCATCATATTCATGACTATAATCAACAGATCAAGCACCTTCACTCCAGACACACAAAGAGTGTGTGTGTGTGTGTCTATGGGTGTATTAAGGGTGTGGATGTGGGTGTGCCCACTCTAGTTCTTCTTTATAATACAACTATTATACTTTATATTTACTTATATATATATATATATATATATATATATATATATATAGATTTTGGATCATGTGAAAATCAATAAATTGAAACAGGTGTACATAAAAAATTAAATAGTGTACATATTTTGATGGCAATTTTATAAATAATTGGATATTTTCTTAAAGATGTACATATATGCTTAAAAGGTGTACATATTTGGATGATAATTCTGTAAATAATATGAATTTTTTCCTACACAATAATATGTACATCCTTTATCTCACTGGTTTTCAATTTTCACCACTTTAGTTGTTTTTACTTGATCCTTCCCTTATATAAATATACAATAAGTGTTGTATGCATGAGGGGATTTAGTGTGTAGTTATTGAGGTCAGTTGATATCACTTAAATCTAAAATATAATTAAATAGTATATGTGACTGTACCTTAGATGAGTTGATTAGTGTATTACCTTCCATACGAGTGATCATGGTTAAAACCTATAAAGTGCATTTTAGTTTAAAATTTTGATATTGGTTCTTTTTTTCTTTGGATCCGTCACTGGTAGTATGAGATCGTATTATCACGAGAGGATAACCCATATAATTAGTCTATTTTATAATTTGATCACTTTATAATTATAAGTGACTATTTCAAGGTTATAATTGATCATTTTAACTTTAAAATGTTATCACTTTAAAATTAAAAGTGATCACTTTAAAATTATAAGTTATTATTTTAAGATAATAAATATACATTAGACTAATAAAATTATTCTCACTATAATAACCTCTCATTTGAGAATTTGTGACATATATATATTATAATTCTACTTAGTTAGTTGTAGAAAATAGAAACTATTATTGCGGCTTACTCAATTCCCATCTTATTTTTGCATCATCTCTTACTTACCACGCAATTGTAACTTGGAATAAAGGTGTCTTTTTTATTTATATTTTGGTCCCAACTTGAAGGTTGCCTTGGTGAACGCGCTGATCAAGGTGTTATTGTGTGACTGAAAAGTAAATAGTTTATTCGAGTTTTAAAATAGTTTATTGATAAAATGCAAGCTATGATAAAAAATTTTCTTGAATCCTTGCTAAGTAAAGACGCTTTATGCACTGAGATGCACTTATAGTGGTTCCTAGTTTTTTTAAAAAAAAAAACAAAATCATTTTCAATTATATGATCAATTTTTAAAGTTAAAGGTGGTATGTTATATTCTATAATATATAATTCACCTTTTGGTGGCTTTGCTTGTTGATATTCACGTTTTATGTACTCCGATTTGCACTTATATTTTGTTATACTTTTTCTGCATGTTCTTTTAGAATTCAAGTGCTGTCTTTGTGTTAAATATGAGTATAAATTGTTTTATAGTAGTACAAAATAATAAACAAAAATGAATTCATGTGACTCGTGATGTTTCTTATACTTATAAAATATCAATAAAATTATAAAATAATAAAAAAATAAGTGAAATTATGGTAAAATTATTTTTCTTTAGAAAGAAAATAGCACAAAAAAATGGCTTAAATTAAAAAGTAAAATTCAATATATTTCCCTTGGTTTTCTTAATAGTTGTTACAGTTATTATAACAACTACTGTTCATAAATTGATCTTATTTGGCATATATTTCTCTATGTATATTGTAAAACATAGTCAAGTGAGATCATATTTGATTCGTCTTGATGCATATTTTCAAAATATTAAATTTTTAGAATTTTTTAAACAAGAAAAAAATTATATGATAAAAAATTCTAAAATTTTAATATATTGAAAATATGCATTAACACAAATCAAATAAAATCTCACTTGACTATATTTTACATTATACATAAAGAAAAATATGCCAAATAAGATATATATTCTCTGAATATATATAAATTAAAGATGTTAGAATTTTACTTTGTTGAATATATATATCATTTATACTTATACCATATTCTGTCAACATTTAGCTTGTCGAAGAGAATATAAATATTTTTTATTCGTAAATAATACTCGAATATAGATGTGGGCAAACAAATTATTATTTAGTTCAAAAATGAGGTGGTCAAAATTTGGTTTGTATTATATAAATCATATAATAATATATTTTACTTTTACAATAAGGCTCGCATGGGACTGTGGGAGGAGAAGAAACATTGAATATACTCATAACGTTAAATATATAAAATAATTCTAATAATTACTTTGGAAAATAAAATTAGAGGTATAACAACCATATTTGTAGATACTTTGATGAAAACAAACTATAATAGTAATACACCTATTTTAAAGCATATAAATAGTTGCATAAAATATATTTTTATTTTTGTTTAAATTAGTAAATTAGTTCTATCTGAAATGTAAGATAAGTGAGGATAATATTTAAAGTTGTGTATGATGATCCTATCTATTTTCTTGTCAAGGGCCTATCCATATTTAGTATTGAACGTTGATCATCATCAATAATCTAATATCTCGCTTAAAAATAAAATTTAGATAAGAAAAGGTGATCCAACGATGTGATTATAAATTTGGCTCATAGCAATTTGGTTTTGGATTCTTTGAGGGGTCATTGCCTATCAAAATCCTATCAACTTGTAGTGTAAAGTCATGATCAAATCCCACATAGAGCAGGACAACTTATGGATACTTGTATCATTCTATGCTAATGAATTGACTCTAAGTAATGAGTCCTATTATGTCAAGGTAATAAGCTAAACTAGATACTAATCTATCCTCTGTTTTTTTAAATGTATTAGTGAAAGTGATATATTATGAGGAAAAGTGTTATTTTTAGTAACAAATTTAAAGAAAATAAGAGAGTAGAAAAATATGAAGTTCAAATACGCTAAAACATTTAGGGTCGAAATCTCCACTAGCACAAGTAGAACATGATATTACGAAGAACTTACTCAATAAAAGATACAAATTTTATTTGGTAAATTAAATTAATAAGTAAATATTGAATTTACCTATTATTATGGACAAAATAATCAAGTCTTAGGAGAAATTACAATCCATCTAAACATCTACATCAACTCTCATTATAAAATATAATCTATCACTAATAAAACTAGGAATTTTATTTTGTAAAATAAATTGATAAGTAAAATTCTCCAAAAAAGAACAAAGGAATATAATCAATTGGGAAATGAGAATATATAATTCGAGCATCATTATAATTCAACGGTTCAATCAAACTTTAGAATCACACTCAAACTCAAAAACAAAGCATGAATATATGTGATTAGGGGTGTGCACCCGGTCCAAATTCAGACAGGACCGGCCGAAACTTGTTGAATTAAAAGATCAAAATTTTGAAAATGCTAAGATTGGAGACCAGACCGGTGCCATCTGGTCCGATACCGGTCTAACCCGATTTCCTCCCAATCCAGTCCGAGTTTAGATGGTTAGACCGGAAGTAATTTTTTATACAAAAATAAATAAATAAAATGGAAGATATTATAATAATTTAGCAAATTAATTATTATAAAATTAAAATATTTGAGTTAAAAATTACTTTGTTTATAGAAATAAAAAATATAAAGCCTTTTAAATAAGTATGTACATAAAAACCGTAAATATTATTCCTCTTCAAACTTACTTTTATATATATTCGATCTAACTCGGATTTTTTCGGGCTAGACCGGACTGGACCAGAAACCCGGAATGAAGAATAAGTAAGACCCGGAGGTGTAGCATACAATCGAATCATAACAATATTTTCATTATCCCAATGCCATTAACTGGATCTTACCTAAAGTAGAGTTTGAGAGGTCGAATATATGTATCATTACCCTTGTAAGTGGTAACACTAACAAAAAAATTGTTTCGTTTGACCATTGGTATCAAACATCAAATGCAACTTCACATAAATAAAAACTACTCATAATATAATGAGTCAGTTATACTAAAATTCATTTTAATTCGAAACCAAAAAATTATACCTAAATTACAATGAAGAAAAAAAAATTTAAAACTTAATAAATCTATACTCCCTCCAATTCACTACTAATGTCCCATTTGTTTTTTGGACACTATTCATCTCTTACTCTTAGTTTGTACTATATTATTAATCTATAAGTTAAACATAGTCAAGTGAGATTATTCGTCTCAATGCAAGGATTATTTATATCAATTTTTCATAACTTTTAATTATGCACAATTAGAGATGTTAAGGATTGAATAAATGCATTGCATAGAGTGTATAAAGCAAATGGGATATTAATAGTGAATTAGAGAGAATACTTAAAAACAAAGAATATTATGGTGAAATACTCCTCCATCCTACTCAATTTGTCCATTTTTCATTTTAAAATATTCAATAAATTTATCTTATTTTTATTTTTAAATATAATATCATTATTTTTATTCGCTATATTTTCTCATTTTTAAATACCTTACTACTCCATTTTAAATCAGCATAATCAACCTTTTAGTATCGGTGGCAAAAATAAATGGGTAAAATGTGGGAAAGAAAGTATATCATTGAAGCATCTGGGCGGTGTGAAATGCATATACTAATTTCGAAATTCTCTTTCATCTTCCATTCATTAATATCCAATTAGCTGACACATTGCTATCCTAATAATCCTATGATCATCATATTAATCTGGTATGAGCTTGAATATGAACCATTCCCAAGGATGTGACGTTCTTGACTCTCGCCTAGAGATGGCAACGAATCCTGGACCTGGCCCGGATTAGTTTCCTAGAAACTGGATCCAGACAAATTAGGCCCACGGATCTGGAGTCTTTAGAAAACTGATTTGGATCTGGATCCACATGAACCGATCCAAATCGGACCTGTTGCCATCCCTACTCTCGCCCTACAACCAAATCATAATTATTAGAAAGCATTTATGAAAACATTAAACACCACATCCCGTCTAACAAACTGTCATTACAAATAATGTTGAAAGATAAACTTGGATTTAAAAGAGTAAAAGAAATCAAAAAACTATGTTAAGAATTAGCAAGAAACTTAAAATAGATTTAGTCCTCAATGTAGATGATGTTACAACCTCTCTATTTATTGAGTATGGATAATCAACTTCCCTACACTCAAATAAACTACATGTTCCTTATGTTAATTAACATGTAGTTTAGCCAAAACAAGCTTATTTCACGCAAAACAAGACATTACTTGACCGCTTGATCGAGCACCGAGGAAAAGCAAAGCTAAACGCTCAATCAGACCAAAATCATTCGATCGAGTGCATGATCCCCTGTTTTCTTCGTTTTGCTTACTTTGAACTATGAATGACCAAGAGTAAGATAATACACCGACTGCTTTTCTTGGCCAACCTCAGTTTTATGACTTGGTTGGTGTCTAAAAGCACAAATGTAACTTTTGGCCTGGCTCGACAGTCGACAGATCGTAACAGCAAACTTGAAAAAGCATAGTATTACATTATACAGAAATCCACATTCAAGCATTCAATAATTACAACTACACTTTAAGAAAATTCGAACTCAGAAATTCTCAGGCACCCGACAACGTTTTCCTACTACTACGCAAATCTCCTTTTCTATCGAAGATCATTCTTAACGTAGCACTCACTACAATAAGGCAATTCATACATCCTATCTACTACAATGCAGGTTGGACAACATGCGCTGAAAGAGGATGCATAAATTCTAACAAATACGGCATACAATTATCTGGAAACTGTCTTCAATGGTCATAACTCACCTGTAAAATGCACAAGAGAGCAGTAAATATGCTGATCATTAGAGGCCAAGTTTGGAGAGCAATTCACGCCATCTTGGAGTTTCTTCATCAAATATATAGGTGAGCGGTGAAGTGAGGACTCCACTACCACCAATCTGCATCAGACAATTGAGAAAATATACAAATCAATGACGGGTAAAAGCGCAGAAATTGAAGTTAACAAATGCAAATGGATGTGCTTTTGGGAAGGACGAGGGCAACAAAGCTCCAAATGAACCGGGAAGCATTCAGAAGAAACTGATTGCTTTAAATCTAGCATATTCCGGATTCAATGTGTACGATTCCGATAAAGCAAAAAACGTTTTTTTGATGTACTAGGGCTAGGTTAAAGATGATTACATTGGTGTACTAAGGCTTAACTGCTTAAGAATGTAGATGCAAGAAAAATTAACAAAATACTTTCAAAAGCAACATCAAATTAATCCTTTGATCTGAACATTTTCCTTTAAAGGATCAAATGCCTTTTCTTGATAAAAAATACCTTTATAACCAATATCATTGAAAAGCAAACAAACAGCTGGTGCTCATGAGTCATGATATAGTCAAGGATTAATAAAAGTTTTTTAGTTAATCATTTCAATATTTCAGCATTTTCATGTAATTAGCTTGTTATTTTGTTGGAAGAAAGTCTAAATTTATTAAGAGGAAGCTACAACTACATGTAATAAGTACAATCCCATTCTCACAATAAAATTTTCCTTTACCTCTCATCTCACAAGACCTCCCCTCCCTCCCCCCCCCCCCCTCTTTTCTTTTATTCTTCCTCTATGTTCCCATGCTATAGACAATCCCATACTTTAAAAGATACAGAACCGATAAGCTTTTTACCTGTTTTCAAACAAGAACACAAGTTTTTTCTTTGATATGAACAAACAAAGTAGAAGGGGTCCTTATTCACTTTGAGGAGGGGATTACAGATAAACTTAGAACTATGCCAAAACACCTTTTTTCAAAAGATCAATGCACTTAGAAAATTTCTATTTCTAAAAAGTAATAAGGCATTTTTCGAAATGAAGAAAACATATTTATTAAGTTCCTTTTTATTAGAATATGGATCATAATGTTGGGCTTTTAGAAAGGATTATAGTAGGAAGATGGGAGTTGCAAAAGTGCGAATGCGTAGATGGATGAGTGAACATAACTTGGGGGATAGAATTAAAAATGATGACATAAGAAAAGGTTTAGGTGTCGCAACTACCGAGGATAAGATAAAAGTGAATAGTCTAAGATGGTTGGGCATGTGCATCAACAGACTATTGGAGACTGGTAAGGAAATAGAAAGTTGGAAGATTTAAAACAAGTGCGAGGAAGACCGAAGATGACCTGAAGGACAGGAGTGCAAAATGATACAAAAATTTCAGATTTAGAAATTGAGATGTTAGAAAATCGAAATGAATGGAGAAAGAGAATCCATGTAGACAGCCATTGGAAGTTTGGAACTAAAATATTGAATTATGTAGTCGACCAAATTTTTAGGGATTAAGGCTTTGGCATTGTTGTTGTTGTGTAACAAAACATATTATACTAAGGTTATTACTTCTTAGTATCCTAGTCTAGATGATTGAGTTCTCCAAGATAATTACTGATCGCAATTTGAAATGAACCACTCATAGGCGGACCAAGCATTAAATTGTAGAACAAAGAATAAAATTAAAGAGATCTTGAAAAGAATATAGTACTCTACCACCATGCTACTTTGAATATCTTTTTAACATTTTTTGAAGTGCATTTATAAAGTTAAAATATGTCCATTTATTAAGTTATTAGGTGGGAGCCACTCAATTGAGTTGGGGTTATGGAATTTGTTGGGATGTGTTGAGTTGTGTTTATGAGTTATTGGGCATATTTGAGTGTATTACATAGTTACATTTTATAGTTTGTGTACATTCTTGTACCCAAAATAGGTATTGAATGAGTGATTTGAGTGTTTCTTGTGTAGAACATGGGTAGACTAAGTTTTGATGTAAAGCTAGCAAAGAAGGAGAAGAAAACTTGATTGGTGCTTATGATCAGTCCATGATATGAAGGGTCAATGTCAAATGATCATACCTCCTAAACAGTAAATCCAATTAAAGTAATTCAAGCAGGAGATGAAATTTTGGAACAAAGGGTCAACTTGATTTGAGTGTTTATTATGTAAACCATTGCTTGTATAGCAATCCTCAATGGCTCATGATATACTGTTCTGTAAGCAAATACTAAATCCAAAACATATCGCAAGGCTGAAATGTTCTCTTTCTGCAACTATTTTTCATTCCTGACCAAGATGATGGCTTATTAAATATAGCGTAAAGTCATAAATCATAGCTGCAAGTGAGTGCAACTTAGCAACCGACATTAAGTATGTTTCTTGAAGTAGGAGACAACAATATGGTTCTGACTAAGCTTCAGTTAATAGTTCAGTAGCAGCTGCTCAAATAAAACATGTATGCTTACATTTGTGCACTACGGCATCAAAAATAAAGTCAAAGACAGAAGCTTACTGCTCTTAGCTGCTTAACAGACGTATAGAGAGCCTTCTTGGGAACACATATCACTATAGCATAATAATCTGCTGACACTGCCCCATTTCTTTTGCAGAAAACAGGACTAATAGTGGGGCCCTGTATAGAAGTACAAACAGTACTGAGAAAGTTGGTATTATAAGTCACCTTATAGATGTTGAAATTAAACACCCTTCACAAATTGCTTCCACAACCAAGAATTAACAGTCAAAAATACAAACTTTGAGAAGTACATAGATGGCCAACCATTCCTTAGCATCATGATTTGGAACAAAGTGATGATTATCTAGGAAGCAGGGGCGTATACATAAACAATTTAGAAAAAATAATGATCATACAAAAATGTCAAGGAAAATGGCACCTAGTACAGTATAAAAAAAAATTACCTGTAGCCCTGATAAAGATGATTGACTAAGTATTCTCTCAGCGACATCCTCTGCACTTTTCCCCCTCATATTTGCAGTTACCTGAAGTGAAACATATGCATAAAGTAAAGACAACAACAACCTAAAATCAGAAGATGGGTAGAAGATTAAGTTGCGCACCGTAAACTGACCAAGTGCCTTCAGGTGTGCCTCAAATCTTTCTAATATCTCATGGGTTGTGTCAAGAACACCGTTACGATAGGTTAAAGATTTCCTGCTAGCAACAAGCACGGCCTTGAAAGTTTTTGGGTCAGAATAGATCATTCAAAGAAAAGAAGGCAAGGCATTCTAAAGATCGCTCAACTTTTTAACAAAGACATTACCTGACTTTGCAACACAACACCACCTTCAATCTCTTTCAAATTATTTTCTCTTAAGGTTGTTCCACTACTTACAAGATCCAATATAACATCAGCTATGCCCATCTGAAAGTAAGGCAGGATGTCATGTCTTGAGAAAATAACAAAATCAAGCAACTTCAGATTAAAGTCTGTAATTTTCTAGTCTAACTACATCCCATCAGGCCATCACTATTCACTACATTCATAGAAATGTTCCAAGTTTCAACACAACAACAAAAATAATGCTAAAGCCTTAATCCCAAAAGAATGTAGTTGACTATATCAACCAATTGATCAGTTCAATGTGCCACATCAACAAAAAATTCAACATCACCCCATTTTTTCTAATATGGGTGCTAATTGCATTTAGCGCAAAAAATTAAGCCACGTAGTATCGTATCAGTCGAGTTGTAAAGTTTCCAAATCAACCAAATCAATACTAGCATCATCGTAAAGGTGTAAAAACTGTCCGTCCAAGGGACTTTTCATGGTTTTAGGCCTTTTGGCGAGGTACGAACACCGCTTTACCCCAGTTACCATATTAACAAGACAATTATCAAAATCGCAACTGAAAAACGCATTTTTGCACCATAGATTACAAAGCTTACAAGGTTCCAAATTCTTTTTACATCGACATATTAAGTTCAAGAGTTTCATAAAACATATAGCCAAGAAATGATTCACATAACAGTCTTACAGCAGGGGCTGCCTCAAGCGCTCCATCAGCAGTTGAAAAGGTAACATGCTTTAGACCATTCTCTTTCATGAACTTTGGACCCAGCTGTATGTTGAACCACAAGAATATCAACTTCAGTCACATGAAATTCATCAATGTACTCTGAAAGCACACATTTGAAATCCAAATCCCATGAATGTCCCCAGATCAATTTTCAAGCCAAACAAACTCCCCACTCCCTACCAACAAGAAAAAAATACCAAAGTTTTCAAGCAGAATCCCACTCAAATTTATATGTCTGAAAGAATTATTGAAATGATTAGATAAGATACTTCCTCACATAAGTAAAGCCAGTAGCAACTCGCAGAGGTTTGTCAGCTGTCCACTGAGGCATTGCAGCAAGCTCGTTCACAGAATTAATATTTTCAAATATGCCATAGTTAGGAATCTGGAATACAAAGATGGTAATTTATAATATTAATAATAGCAGGATATTAGTACATCTAATCAAAAAGGAACAAATGAGACCCACTGCAAGTGATAAGCGGCACTCCCCATAATCCAAGGCACTGTGAACAATAATGAGATCTTCACTGCCCTACAGCAAAAAAATTGAGTGCTCAGTAATATAATCAGAGCATGTTGTTTACACTGTTTTCCCGGCAAAGTTATGGATAAGCCTTCAAGAATAGACAACAAATGGTTTGTTGTTACTCGTTCTCGCATTCAATTCAATAGAAGTCATTAGTATTAACCAATTTGAGAACGAGAAGTCCTTGAAAAAAAATTATTGGACAAAATTACATCAGAATGGGACAAGAGGCTTGCCAAAAGCTTGGAAAAAAATGGGCAGATGATTGTACCTAAGAAAGAAATCAACCAAAAAGTGGCCAATCACTGGTAAAAAATTACGAAGTTCTAAAGACAATTTTTTCGCATAAAAGAAACAATACCCTCAAGGTCATATGACCAAACAATTCCATTGCTTTTTAAACAAACATATTGTGAGAAAATCCTAGGTGCATCAACATTGATTTTAAACATTCTAACACACATACATAGGTGAGTGTGCGACCCACCTATACTAGTATCTTGCATTCGCGCTGAAACAAACTCAATGAACCCATATGCCTTCTTGACATCAAAGAGCAAAGTCAAGACACTAATACGGCTTTACAACTCATAAATGCAAGTTTATGATACTAGAAAGCTAACTCATAAGAATAGAGAACAACACTAATGCAAAAAGTTCTAGAGAATGACTCTAAAATATGAGTGAATTCTCCGCTGAAAGATTACTTGTCCTAATGCCATTAAAGTGGCTATTGTCTAGGTAGAGCGGTCAATTTTATGAAACCTTGCCCTTATAATTATGCTTAGAAAACAAAATAGTAAATTAATAAAAAAATGGATACATAGAATAAATACCAAAAAAGATACGAGGAGATTCGACCCCCTCCTACATACTTGATACCCTCCCCTACAAAAAAACTTGTAACACCAAAACCATTCGGAATCCCATCAATTATTCGTCCATCAAAAGAAGAAATTAGTTCAGCTAAAGCTCTTACACCCTTAATTAAGAATATTTCATAAAAAGCATCTATATAACCGCGGTTAGCAAACCAATTATATATTATATTTAATATTTTGTCCCCAAAAACTCTCTAATGACCTTTTTTATCAAATGTAAGGAGGTTGATTCCAAATGACCCTTACTGCAAAGCAATATTAAATAAGAAGTGCACATGATTTAGTAAGCCGTAATAATAGTCGAAAACCAAAGAACAATAAATCTTTAGCTCCATTGGAATTGCCATAATCATTCAAAAAGAAACACTGCCTGATCACTTGAGGGCATAAACAACTAAAAAACATCATTTGAAAATACAAAAAAACTACATGAATCATTCCAACATAGTTTTTTCTAGATATGTAACATTCAGCACAGCACCAAAGGCGTTTGGCTATGAGTTGAACAACAAACTAATCAAATAATTCTTTAAATAAACTTTATATGCTTTAGAGTTTAGTAAGTTGATTATTAAGGTAAAATGAAATTCTTTGTAAAACCCAGGAATGAAAATATTTGCAAAACAATTTAGCATTAGATTTGCCAGGAGAAAAGAATCAGCTTCAGCTATTTGATGAACTCACCACACCAATGACAAAAGCTACAATTTTTATGTTAACAACCAAAAACTAAAAAAAAAAAAAAAAAAAAAAAAAAAAAAAAAAAAAAAAAAAAAAAAAAAAAAAAAACTAGAGAAAGGAAATTCAATTGCTACCAAATGAAAAAACAAATCTAGCAATACAATACAAGCAAGCAAACATCTTAAGTGATACTTGAAGCTGAATATGGCCTTTCAAAGTAGAAAATTTTACCTGTCCATACTCGCTCAAGGTATCGAATCCTACAATACCAAGATCTAAATCTCCAGACAGCAACTTCCTTACAATATCTTTTGGCCGCTGAAACCAAACTTCCAAGCTTGAAATCTAAAAAAGACATACATCACCGTGAGCAAAGTGAAGGGTAGTAAGACAACATAAAACATAACTTATATGTAATTTCTAAGGTGTGAGCAATCCACCAAGGTGAATTGAAGAGTAAGCATTCGTTAAGGGAGTGAACTTTTACAAACAAAAACTTCCATGCGTTGTTTTTGAGTTCATCCTAGAAGATCGGTGCACTATGTAAATCTATTATGTATTTTTTTTTCCTACCACTAAGGATGAATGGATCTTTTTCTTGAGGGTCAGGAATTGACTCACAAAAGAAAGTTTCTAACTAAGCAATCACGTTTTTTTAATATGGTATTTTAATTTTCTCTCATTTCAACGACGTGTTTTCGTGAGAATTTCATGCTTCCACTGTTGCATTACCCAATCATTAAGGTTCAACCACTCAAAAAAAAGTGTTCAAAATAACCAAAAAGCAACATTCTCCATTTCCTCGAACAGATTTCTGCATAGCTCATATAAAAAAAAATGTAATTTTCATTGCCAAACGTCTTTTGCAGTCTATGCGGATTGTTTGTGATTTGATAGATGTAAACACGAAAAGTTTTACAAAGCGATTGTGATACAGTAATGTAGTCGATATCTAGCAATATGGATTACTGAGAATAACGTATTTCTTTTCTTTACCTCTAAATTGTTTTAAGGAATTGCACCTCCAAGGCTCCACTGTCATTTTTTTTTCATAACCAATAAAACCAAAAATGAAGCAAAGATATGTTTTCCATCTAACATCAAGGTTTTCCATTCCATCACACAAAAACTTAACTCGAAAGAAGGAACGCAGCATCCACTTAAGATCAAAGATACTATTCTAGACGGCCCAGCTCTAAGCAAAGGCAAGGGATGCAGCATCAGATAAAAAAAGAAAATGCTTGTCTATAGATTAGGTTTTAACATTTTTAATCGTCTATTGGAATATTATGAGTATAATACTAGTCAAAAGCAAAAAAAGTAGAAAAATGATGTTCATATACTGTTTTGTATAAAGAAATAAAAATTAAAAGATGATAATTGCAGCGATTGACGTGTGATTTAGCGGTAAATTCCAAACTTATTGCTTTTAAGTTATATACTTAATAGATAGAAATATGTCACATTAATTAAAATGAGGGAATACTACCTTTATGTAATTTCAAAAAAAAAATTGGTACTTTTTTATGTGTTTGGTTAAACTATCTTATCCATCCAATATCACTTAAATTGTTATTTTATCGCAACATTTTATAGCTTTTTATTAGACTGATTTCCTATTTTGTAAAATTTGATATTAAAAATCCACCATTAGGTGATCAAATTTTAAAATTCTTCGTCCTATTTATCCTATAACAATCAAACTTTAAATCATTTTCTCATAAGAAGTATGACCATTATATGTTACAAAGTCCTTCAAAAGAAAAAATTATGCAAAATTCGGATTTTTTTTTTAGGATAAACAAAAGATAATATTTCCGTACATTGAGATTTTTAGAGTTAAATTTCCTATTTTTTTATGTGTGAAGTTCGTTTTCTAGATAGGGATATTAATTACTCATATCCATAATCAGGCTGATTTTAGCTCCTCAAAAAAGAAATCATTTTTCCGAAAAAGGAAACATAGTCCCAACCAGTAGTCTAGTATTACCATGAACTAGAAGCACTGCAGCGTATTCTTTAATACCATTATATTGATACTTGATACAGAGACGTATTTTATCAAGCAAAGCAATGAAATCAGTCATAATCCAAAATTAGTAAAATTTAGCATTAAGCAGTACAGTTTCTAAAATCAATGTGAAACTCAAAGACATAGTAAAAAGAGGAAGATAACAGAGAAAAAGGCAAAGGATCAAACACCTGAGGAATTTGAGCTACATATTGACGAGGGTTAGCTTGCCTTACCGACAACTGACAATCCTGAATATCAAATACAGAGCAAAACATCAGAAATACAAAATTAACTTTTCTTTACAAAAATCAATAAAATCAAATCAAACAAAGTAAAATAGAAACCTTAAGTAATTGAAGAGTATCGGAAGCCATGCGGCCTTTGCTAGGTAAACCAAAACGAATTTCGGAACGCTGAATGGAGTTTAAATCCGCATTTCCATTGACAAAATCAATCGAAGTAGGCAATGGAGATGGAGATGTTTGAGTTTGGCAACATGCGTGGACTCTGAATTTGAGAGAGAAGCGAGAAGACAAAACGGAGATGGAATTTGAAGGAAGTGAAGAATGGGGAAATGGTGTGAAAGAGGTACATTGTTGAAGAGAAGGGTGTAGGATTGTCGCCATTGTTATTGTTGTTAAGCTAATTGCTTGTGATTAGAGTGATATTAATGGTGGTGAGGGGTGAGAGAGCAGGAGGGAGAGGGAGGGATGCCGAGATGTGTAGAGGACACACCTCGGCCTTTGAGAGTGACGAGGGGACAATGACACAGTGCGAATATGCTTTTGCTCTTTTAATTAATCATTTGATAAATCTCGTGCGTAAATAACCGAATCTTTTACTTAGGGGCGTTGGACTGTTCGGCAAATGGGTGCCTAAAGGTGTCACTTCCGTCATTTGGGTGATTTCGGATTGGGTGTTTTAAATCTATTTAAAATTGAGTTTTGTGTCTATGTATCTTGTGTCTATCAATTTAGATAATTTTAATTCATAATTAGGTCAAAGTCGGATTTAATTATCATAAATTGTTGTGAAACATGGTCTCTTTAAAAAAAAAAAGAAATGAATAAGCTTTATTAAAAAAAAAAAAGCAATAAATAAGTCACAATTCAACTTCTTTCAAAAAATAAGCGTCTGATTTTCAAATCTGAAGTCTGGCGCTGTTCGCAGTAGATAACTGGTCAAAAAAAGTCAAAGAGCTGGTCAAAAAGGGTCAACCCCCTTGGTTTTCCTCTGTTCGCAGTTACGAACTACGAACAGCTCTTTAACTTTTTTTGACCAGTTCAAACTAGCCGTTATATTGTCAAACTAGCCGTTAAATCAATCTTCTATAAATACCAAAACCTTATAACTCAATTCATTCATTCATATTCACCAATTTATCATCCTAAGTTAAGGTAATTTTCTATAACTTAGATTAATTCTTTATTGTTATTGTCGAATTGAATTGTTGTTGATTTTGTTAATGCTTCTCTATATATACAAATGTTTGAAATATACAACTAAATAAACATATATATACATAGTCAATCAAAATACACAAAAACCTAAAGCTCACGATGATCACCCTCATCTACCCTATCCAACTGATTTGATCTCCTACGCTTCTTACAGTAGTAAGAGGTGTTCGTGTGTCGCTCTAGTAGGGGAGGGGACTAGTATTTTGGTGGCTAGGATGGCCCAGCCTGCGAGGTCCCCGCAACGTCACCGAGGTATGACAAGTCCATCTCCTCCAAATGAACGTCACAAGGAGGAGATGAGACGTGCACATAGGCAGTAGCCGATGACGACTCCGCAACAACTTTCGGTATTAAGTGCTGGAACTGCTTGCCGAGGAGCATGCCTTGTGCAATCTCCCTCACTAGCTCCTCGTGGCTAGACTGGACCATGGCTGTCGCACCATGTGCCTGCAATTGATAGTTAGTTAATGTAACATTATATTATGTAATTGGCAACTGAATCATTTAAATGCAAATGAAGACTTACAAATTGGGTCATCATAGGTGCTGCAGGAGCATAATAGGCCGCTGCAATGATGCCACGTGGTGTTATCCATCAGCGATGATGGAGAGGAACCACGACATATAGTCACGTGTAGTAGGCGTGCCAATAGCATCGATTGGCGCACCTTGGGCTAGCCGCTCCAGTCTATGATCCCAACGAGCGATGTGGCTCCCGTTTATCTCCGTCCAATTCGACGTACCCTGATTCTTGCGCGAAATCAAGTGCAAGTCGGGTTCAGTGCCCTAAGGTGGTGGAATGCCCTGTACCAACCCATATTGGCGCAGTACGCACTCTGGTAGATGTACTTCGACAATGTCGAAGCATATGAGTGGCACAGAAGCCCTCCACGCACTTTACTAAAATCCCCGAGTGCTCGGGCACAACTGCGTAGGCTTCGGCAGGGTACAGGTCCCACAAAAACTATAACATATGTTATGAAAATGTAAATGATGTGTTAATTAAATTGTAGTTATGTTAATGAGTACTGAAATTTCTAATAATATATAATGTACATAATACTCAACTAATTTAATATGCTCATCAACAACAATACTTAAAAAAAATAAAATAAAGCTATTAAAACAATTAAACATTACCTTGATTAATTGTAGATGAATAAGAAGAGTGTAGATTTTAGAACTAGTGACCTACATTTACATTTGAGTAAATAATCAAAGTTCATTAAAACCCTAAAAAACGATATATATATATATATATATATATATATATATATATATATATATATATATATATATATATATATATATATATATATATATATATATATATATATGTATGTATATATATGTGTATATATAAATAAATAAATATATATATATATATATATATATATATATATATATATGTATATATATATATATATATATGTATATATATATATATCATATATGTGTGTGTATATATATATATATATATATATATATATATATATATGTATAAATGTATATATATATATATATATATATATATATGTATATATATATATATATATATGTATATATATATATATATATATGTATATATATATATATATATATATATATATATATATATATGTATATATATATATATATATGTATATATATATATATATAGTTAAAAAAAACGCATAAAAGTTTACCTTTTCGCAAGCTAGAGTATCCCAGACTAAATTTGAAGTGCCAAATTGAAAGAGAAATGTAAGAATTGATGGATTGAAGGCAGTCTAAAATTAGTTTTTGAAAGGGGAATGTCAAGTTTTAGCAGGTTAGAGTTTTGAATTTGGGAAAAATGGGAAAGAAGAGACCCGCAGCTGTATTTATGCTCGATATGTTCGCAGTTACTAACTGCGAACAGGGTCAAACAAGTCAACTTGTCTGTTCGCAATTATTAATTGCGAACAACTTTAAAAATTTAAACACTTGTTCGCAGCCCAAACCTCAGGTTTGGAAGTTACACCCTTATTTTTGGAAATAAATTAGATTTTGACTTATTTTGTACTTCGTTTTTTTTTTTAATATATTAGCTTATCCATCTCATTTTTTTGTCTTTTTGAGAGATTATTTCTAATTGGGCCTGTCCATTACATATTTTTTAAAATGTTGTAAATAGACATTAAAAATATTATAAGTAGACATTTAAGATATTGAAAGTAGGCATTAAGGATACGCTAAATAAGCATTAAGTATAATATAAATAGGCATTAAGAATACGATAAGTATACATTCATCTTTAATGAGTTGGGCTTGTGACACGTCTATTAAAAAGATAGTCTTTCAAGAAACTAGTTATTCAATTATTAGGTCGGATATATATCGAATTATCATATGTGTTTTGAATAGATCTTTGTGCCTGTCAAGTTTTAATTCAATCACACTGATTGACCTAGATCCAATATTTTAGAGTTATACATCAAATATTTTGAATTATGATGCACTGCTACCTTTGATTCTTTAATAGTTGTGTGTCTCTCTTTTATATGTCAGGTTTTTTTATGGAAGTATAACTATTAAAAAATTTAAAGAATTGTATTAATTTATCATTTTTTGTATTTGAGTTTAACATTTCATAATTATGAGTTGAATAAATTTTTTCCCAATATAATTAGAAAAATTATTCTTAAATTTCAAACGTAAAATATTCTAAATTTTTTTTAACTATTTCATAGCTATCAGAATATGATATTAAATTTATGATTCACTAGGCCAAAAACCTAACCAATTTGAAGTTCTCATTGTATCTATTTGGAGGAACCAATATGATTTTCATCAATTAATTATATGATTAAGAGTAAATTCAGACAGAATTGTCGTTCCTAACATTTACAACATTAAGTACTACAATCCTTACGATTTTGGATTTAGACTTGAGGAAGGCATGTCTTGACTAGTCTTAAACAAGCAAAATTGGGTACAAACCTAAATTGGAAATTGCAACCAACGGAGATAGTATCTCTTGGTGAAACATCTGAAGGGTTCACTTGATAAATTTACAAGCTATAACATCGAAAACAAGATCGACAAGCACCAAAATCATATCCACATTAACTCGGAATGAGAGATTCGTTCGATTTGTAACTCAAGTCTTCACATGTTATAATGTTTGGTCATTTTGAGTTGAGGGCAAATGACAGTTTAGGCCTAGACTTGTTCTTCCCAAGCAACACCATTTGTTTCATCCGTTCTTCCTCCTCTTGTTGTCTCTTCCTCCGCATGGCCTCTTCCTTCTTTTTTTGCATCTCTTCAAGTTCCCGATAACGTTTCTCTTCCATTTCCTGCTGCTCTAGTGCTTCTAGCCTCTGCGCTTCCTCAAGCCTCCGACGGTTCTCTTCCAGCATCTTTTCAAGCTCTTCTTTCTCCTTTCGAGCTTGCTCCTGAAGACACTGAAAACTGTCAAGCTATTTTGCTATGAGGGTATTCTTCAGAATGCACCATGTTCAGACCAAACTAATCTGAATACACTCTAACAAGTACAAAGCTTGATATTCAAATGTACAGACATAGCTACTTGCCTCTTTCCGCTGAGCCTCGATTTGAGCTGTTTGCTTTTCTCGCTCTAGCTCAGCAGCAACCTCTTCAGTTAGCTTCTTTCTACCTTCATCCAAGAGCATCTGTATTTCTAGCTTAATCTCCTGAGAGTCTAAACTATCAGCAACTTTTTTCTGAATTGCTTCCTCCACTCTCCTGGTAGTTTCCTCCTCGATTAGTTTTAATTCTGCTTCCTGCTGACGCCTGATGGGAGAAAGGGATGATATTAATCCCATATATGATAAAAATACGGCACAGAAAATGTCCTTGCCTGCTACACAACCAATTGGCAAACAGATTCTACAACGTCGTAGGGCCGTTAATGATATTGAAATGCAGGTACTAAAGGAAAAGTTGTTTGGTTCGCCTCTTTTCCATTCTTCAAGTAATGAATGTCTGACCTTTACACTATCTTAACGTATTTAAGGCATACCTCTAAAGGAATCCAGATCCAAACAATGACAAAACTGGTGTACAGAAAGCAGGCAGCCAATTGATGATCAAATATAACAAGTTGAAATATAGCGGTATCTTCCTTCAGATTATCCTGTTGAGGAGAATGTCAAGTAACCTTCTGCACTTGAAACTAACCATGAAAGTACTAATTTTCTCAGCAAATATCATTCTACATTCTTCAAGATGCATGACATATTTCTGTGTATATCTATGTTAAACAAAAACAATCAGCCAACATAATCAGGTGCCTTTCTCAAACTCAAAGTTGATAAAATGGGCAAGATTGAAATATTCACGAGTTCATCAGAACACCAAGACTGAAACCAAATCCAATCTAATCCAGCCCCGTTTCTTCGTTGCTTGATCTGACAGAAATTGCGCTCCCAGGATCAGCTAGAAGCAATTTGTGCCGGCCGGTTGACATAGTTAGATGTCACATTTATCATAATTCAATGTAGATAATAACAACCATTTTACTATTGATAACTAAACTCGGTTCACCAGCTGACTAGACATGAGTCTTCTCAATGTATAAAACATTTCACTCAATATCCTAAAGTTCCAAGCGCAAACGGGTCTTTTCTTCTTCTTAAAAGAAAAAAAAAAAGAACTGCAACAAATATACATAAAAAAGGTGAAGGAAAGCCAAAAGACTAGACTAAAGTTGTTCAAGGGGCCGAAAATCATAACGGCCCGTTTCGTAGGTAGTAATAAACGGTGGTAATGGGAATGAAAAATTAGTGTAATTTTAGTTGAAAAATCTCTTGGCTACCTTAATAGCCATGCTTGTCCAACTCCAATTATCTCATTTTCTTCATAAAATCCATTCCAATGCATTTTCATTGGGACAGGTGGTATTAGGTGGTAATAGAAGTTTGTAAACAAATAAACTTTTTTGTGATCAAAGTTTCATTACCATGGGAATAATATGGAACTTTTGATGAAATTTTACACTAAAGATCATTCCCATTACTACCATTTAGTACCACTAACCAAACGGGCCGTTATTCTTTATAACTATTACCATAAAAGAGAAATTTCAAAAATTGAGAGCGGGGCGTGGCCAACCCCGACACCCTTTAGCTCCGTCACAGCATAACGAGAATGCATACTTGTATAGTAACCTTTTTTATGTTAGAACTTAAATTAGTCTTTGGAAAAATACTCCTAAGAGACATTCAAACAAAAATATTGAGTCAAAATATTCACCTTAGCCACCAAATGAACACAGTTAAAATTTTTAGCTACACAGAATCCTGTCATCAGATGCAACTCTTACTACTTTGTTTGGATTCAGAGTTTTGATTACCACCGGTAAAAAGCCACTAACTACTATATATACTTGTACGACGTAATTCTGCAATAATCGCCAGCCCATACGTAATTGAAAAAGTCGTTATAACAGAAATAATGCTTTGACTATAAAAGGAAACAAAAAAATCGCATAACACAGCTTATTTTATCAGAACATTCTAAGTTCTAATGGGAAACTACTTTACTACTTAAAAGAATTTCGGGGATAGTTCAATAAAGTACGCCTTATGGCAACGGGGTTAAAGCAACTTATTTTATCAGAACATTCTAAATTCAAAAGGGAAACTAATTTACTACTTAAAAGAGTTTAGGGGATAGTTCAATAAAATACGCCTTATGGCAAAGGGGTTAATCTTAGGAAAACGATTCTACAAAACCCTTATGTATGTGCATATATAAAGATGCAAATCAATCAATGTTGTATATCTTGTTACCATAATAAACACTATAGAATTGCAACTTGAATTTCCACAATTGAAATCTGAGAGAGAAACTCTTCGCCAAAAAGTTTACAAATAAAAATATGTATGAATTACAAAAGTTGCAACATTAACAAAAAAAAATGAAACAGATACAATATCCTGAAGTTAAAAAGTATTATTTATGATTAGGCAAGAACTGAAATCTTACGCACAAGAATAATTCACCTGAATACAACAGTTCTTGTCATTCGTCAAACAAAAGGAATGAAATACAAAACACCCAAGTCTTTTGATCCCGTAATCAAAAACACTAAACGCTTCTATAGATAGCAATGAAATTAGCAAATTAGCATCAATTACAAAGAAAAAAGTGACATTTCCAATGATATTAGTGGAGCAAAATGTTGGATATACCTTTGTTTCTCTTCTTCTAGTTTCAGCTTGTCATTAACGCTTTTGTGCTCTATCAAATCAAGGTTTTGACTAGGAGATTTATGTTGAGGAGATAAGGAGGTATTATGACTTGGGTGGCGCCTATGGCGCTTAGGCGATGTTGAACGACTTCTACGACGTCTTGGAGTGCGAGAGCGATTTTTGTGCCGACGTGGAGAAATGGAACGACTTTTTCTTCTGTAAGATAAAAGTTAAGGCGTTTAGCGAAAAAGTATGTCCTTCAAGTGCAACATCTAACGAAAAACAAAAGTGTGATCACCCAAAGCACAATTAAGTCCAAAAGCACTAGTGTTACCTCATGAAACTGAAAAAAATAAAAATAAAAATAAAAAAAAGATTTGAAGTGCTCCGTCTTTAATCAAATTGATGTCCATTATCAGACAGTAAAAGCAGCACACATATTTACCTGCTCTGCTTACCCCCCCAGTAGTTGGAAGCAACGTGGTTCAAGTTCTTACTTCTTAAAAAGAAAGCATTGTATATGAATCCTAACCCTACATGCTACATCATAAACATACCTTTCAAAGCAGTAAACCAACTAGGAATACATAAATAACAAAAGATAAAATCACCAGCTACGCTGGAAATAATCACCAATTAGCCAAATGAAAATGTCTCAAAAGGGCAAATGTGAAAGCTGATTAACTAACACCATGCTTGGAATGAGAAAATTGGAGTAAAAAGGACATGGATTTATTGGCATATATTTGCCTTTGTTTGCATGGAATTTAAAGGGATATACCCTTAATTTAGTTACTAACCAAAGTTCACCTAAGTCAGAATTTTGGGAAGAAAATGGTATGTTGACCGTCATTTCGCTTTTTTTTTTTTCCTTGCCTTCCCTCACTTATAAACAAGGAGCACAGCCATTGTGATCCCCTTCCCTTCCTTTCACTCTTAAATTCTTATCCAAACAAAGTGTAATTCAAATTCATAGTCTCCAGAAAGGTTATTATATTGAATAGAGGCTAACCTTAAGAACAACCTCATCAGGAAAAAATAAGTATTTCATAGAAATAATAAACACACTCTGAAGTACAAGTATTCCATAGAAGATGATAACCTGCTATGATTGTAAGGCGATCTGCTGCGTCCCCTGTGAGATTTTCTACTACGTCTATAATGCGACGGTGACCTTGATCGGGACGATTCTCTTCCCATCACTACCAATTGCCACTTTTTCAGCAAAACATGCATCAAAACAAAAAAGGGAGAAAAAGTATGCTAATCTTGCGAAATTTACCAAATTGAAAAACAACAATTGAGCTAATCAGAGGAACTTACCGTTGAAGATGGTGAGGCTGAGGCGAACGAAGAAATCAACGAACCACCTGCCTGAAACTTTTCGGGGAAAGGAAGATAAACAACAATGTTTTCGTCTTTCACCACTCTGCACTCAAATGCTGTTACGGAACCCTAATGGATGAACTCAGAATGGAGTAGTCGCTAATCAACCTTCAATTTTATTCTTTTTTTTTTATTCAGGGCTAAGGATGGAGATTATAATTTATTAATTTATATATAAGTAGATCTATCAAAATATTTGGTTGGGTGGGTTTTTGGTTGCAGCTAACCTTTTGAGAGACTTATGTCAAGCCCAATTCATTAAAGATTAATATATATATTTATTGTATTCTTAATGACTATTTATATTATCCGTTTATGTTTCGTATCCTTAATGTCTACTTTAATATCTTAAATGTCTACTTACATCATTCTTAATGCCTACTTACAATATTTTACAATATAATGGGCCGGGCCCCTCTCACAAGAATTTGTGTTTTGGTTGGGTCAATTTTAAACCAGCTAGTCTCTTGAGAGACCGTCTCTTTGAGAACGTATTTCAAGTCCAGTTCATTTAAGATTAATATCTACTTACCGTATTGTTAATGCCTACTTACATTATCCCTAATACTTACTTACCATATCTTTAATGCTTATTCTCAATATCTTAAATGTCTACTTATATCATTCTTAATGCCTAATTATAATTCTTTAAAAAATATATAATGGGTCGATCCAATTAAAAATGGTCTATCAAAGAGACCATCTCTCACAAGAATTTATGATTTTAAATTGGGTTATTTTTAGTTCGAATAGATTTATGCGGAATGTGATGAGTTTGTATTGGGTGTTGATCGATCCAACGGCTCACAGTTTTTAAAAAAATACATATTCGATTATTATTTTTATCCAAATATATGTATAAATGTATTTTATATTTTAAATAAAATATTGTCTTATAAAATAAGATCAATATATCAATTTTAATTTGAGTGTAGGTTGATAATATTATAAAAACGGGTCAAAATGTCAGTTTAATATACCGTCAGATTTAAACAAATTTTTTTCCAAAATTTCCGACTCCAATCGGATTACAAATCAAGCTTTTCGAGTTACAATCCACTGATGTGTCGGGTTTCATGTTGATTTTATATCAAATTTATTTTGTAATGTTAAGTAGGAAAAAGAAAAAAATAAGTTAAATCCCCTACCATAAGGAAGAACTTTTCATTCTAGTAACTTAGTGTATCCACATTTTCAAATATTTGCCCAAAGCACTATTTATCAAACTCCAATGATTTCAAAAATAAATAAATAAATACCACCGTTATATCAACAAACAACTACTATTCAAGGTGTTTTCCGGTGAAAATAGAAATTAAGAGACTATAGTTGAAGCTTAGAATGAAACTTGAATTGAGACTTTGAAAATAAATGTCTCATGTCTCATGTCTATGTCCTTGTTTCGCAAACTATAAAAATAGATAATAAATTAGATAAAAATTGATTATATTTACATAATTATTAACTATTATTTTTTTTATCTTCACTAATGGCAAAACTATCTTTTTATAAAATTCTCAAGTCTCAACCAAAAATACCAATAAATTAGATAAAAATTGATTATATTTACATAATTATTAAATATTATTTTTTTATCTTCATTAATAGCAAAACTATCTTTTTATAAAATTCTCTCAAGTCTCAACCAAAAATACCACCCTTCCCTCAAAACGTCTTTTTATGAGACTTTTACTTTTCAAATAATAACTCATATCCAAGTCTTAACCTTTACTAATTTTTATTTCATTCCCCTCAAACAAATATAAAACTTTCTATAATTCTACTCCACAATCTCAATCTCTAACTTCAATTCCCTGCCAAATACACCCTTTGTGTTTAATATCTATAATGTATAAACACACAACATTTCACCATAACTCCCGAAAATATTTTTATTAAAAAAAAAAGAAAGAAACTATACATATTCGCAAATGATGCAATAGCTTTACATTAATATTTGCATACATAAAAATGCTCAAAATGAATAAATGTCTATACTAAAGCATTTAAGCACTTAGATAACACAAATTCTTATGAGAGACAGTATTTTTGAGAGATCGCCTCTCACTGCCGGTCCATTATATATTTTTTAAAGAATTGTAAGTAGCCATTAAGAATGATGTAAGTAGACATTTAAAATATTAAATGTAGGCGTTAAGGATACGATAAATAAGTATTAGGAATAATGCAAGTAGACCTTAACAATACGATAAGTAGGTATTAATCTTAAATGAGCTTAATTTGAAATACGTCTCTCAAATAGACGATCTCTTAAGAGACTAACTGCTTAGATAATAGGTCCATAAATTACATGATTATTACACCCCATTTTATGTTGTATTTATATACACTATTTTATTTTTATGTACTTTTTCACTATATCAAACACTTAATTAGGTTTACATTTAGTTAGGTTTGTGTCTCTACTTGTTTTGCATATAAAATAAAATGGATGAAAATGTGGCTTAATAAGAGCTCACGAAGGCAAGAGAATACAATGCAAGGAGTTGACTTTGTTTGGAGGACTCAAAGCCCAAAAAAAAAGGACTAGACGTACGTGACAAGGTATCTTAAACCCGATCAAGTATTCGACTTTCTAGAAATCAAAAGGTTGAAGAACTTTCAGATTTGGCTGAGTATCCAAGATACAATTGACTGTATCCTTCTGCGCATTTCCTTTAAAACTCTATTAATCAATACCTAAACAAGTATTAAGTCCGATAATAAAATTTCTTATTTTTTTAATTCTATTTTGTATAATTTTTAAAAGCGTCCTTATAATAAGTGTCTATAAACAATTAAGTGTTTTTTGGAGTTGTTACCCTTGGTGCATCCATTTACTACTTTCGATAATGATTAATTCTTTCTCCATTGTTTTCATGTGCCTTCGTGCTTTTAAAAAAGTTTAATTTTTAAGTGAGAACGTCTTTGTAACTCTAATGATTATCTTCTTTATCTTTGAAAAATCACCAAGTGTGACATTTAATTTATACTGATACATCCTCTGTTTCATATCACTTATTACACTATAAGATACTACACTATTAATTGCTAACTCTTAATTTGTAATTAGTTTTTAATTTATAAGTTAAAACATAGTTAAGTGAGATCTTGTTTGATTATAATTACAGATTTAATATCAAATTATTATAATTTTTTATTATTCATAATTACAGATGTTAAGGAATGAATTAGTACATTAGACTACGTGAAAAATCAAATAGTCCAAGTATTTTGTTGGAACAGAGAAAGTATTAAGAAAACAAAATAAGAGAATTTTTTATCTTTGAAGAATATTTCCTCCATCCCTTAAAAAATTTCTTGTTAACCATTTTTACATGTTTCTTTTGTTGTTCTTGTTCCCATAAAGAATCTTTTTATTTATATCACAAATGTTAAAAAAAATAACCTTGTTTATCCTCATTTTAATATTATAATATAAAAATACTTATAATCTCCGTATATCTTCCACAAACTTCATTTTAACATTTTTATATTTATTATGGTCTTTATATATTTCTCACAAACTTTATAAAAATATTTTTTTATTAGTTGTAGTGTTCATATTTTTTCACTAACTTTTTTTTAATATTTATGTTGCGCACTTATATTTCATTAAATTTATTATTCAATAAAAATAATATATTTATTATCTAAAAGATCATATTTTTCTTTATTCCCGTGAACATTCTCCGTGAAAACCTCATAAAAAAGAAAGTATAATTTTATAAAGAAAAATTACCGTGAATAACATAACCTTTCATTAATTTCTCTATAATAATATCAACTATTGATTAACCACAAATAATAGTAACTTATGGGTTTTTTTTTCTAGAATAATACCAACATTAATTTATTAACTAATTTACCAAATTTTTTGATCATCTAATCTCCTATAGTTTGATTTTTAACGTGTTAGGTATATTCTAGGAAAACACCCTCAAAATTGATATTATTAATGATTAATCAAAAATTATTATTATTATTATAACAAAATAAGCAAAAATTTCTATTATTTCTAGTAATTTTTCCTTTTGTAAAAAAAAAAAAAAGAGTAAGATCGTCTTTAAAAAAGGAGAGGGTGTAAAATTAGAAATACATTAAAATAAAATGGAAAGTGTTATATGTATTTATTATTATCATTTTGTCAGTTATTAGTAGTTCACCGAATAAATTGGTGAATGTTTCATGAATTTCCCCACAACTCTCTTTACATGGCAATTTTTGGTTAATTCATTGCTGATGAACGTTTCCAAAGTTTACAATTTGGAATATCAACGTAAAAAAACAGCTTTTAGACAAAGAAAAAGTAAGAAAAGAGAAAGAGAAGGAGAAGAACAATGAGAAATGGCGTAAAAATAGTAATATGGTTAATCTGGACAATAAATCTATGGCAATTAGGTATGTCTATATGGCTCAACTTACCTGCATCTGGTACCAAATGTGTCTCTGAAGAAATTCAAACTAACGTCGTCGTTTTGGTCGATTACTATCTCATCTTCGATGATCCCACCTCTTATGAGCCTACTATCTCTGTTAAGGTAATTCTTTTCGTAATTTTGAGTTGTTTTTGAGGGATTTGTATCATTTTTAGGGTTAGGTTTTGAGTATTTGAAGTGTTCTCATTCAATATTCTTGTTTGAATACTATTATACAATTATATGTTCTGTTTCATGTTATTTTAGAATTAGATTGATTCATCTATTATTGTGTTTTGTACTCTTTCAATAGGTTACCGTTCTTATTGTTTATCAATGAATTGATATAATTTTTCGATTGATTTAGAGTGGGATCTGAAGGAATTACTGTAATGAGAATCAGTTTGCAAAAATGTGTTCTAAAGTTGGAAAATAATGTATATTTTGTTAAAACTTTTCAATAATGGGGTTCGACGGAAATTTTGATACAAACGACGGGGAGGGGTTATACTCGGATGTTCACAGTCAGCAATTTAGTGTCAACATTAACAAGGATAATATTGCGTGATCATGCAAGCGAGCCGTTTAATGGTATCGTGTAATTTAATGTATTAAATTAGATGTATCTAACTTGTGCTAATTAGAGGTATACTTTGTATTAGGGGAGCTGGTTGTCACTATGTTGAATGTGTATTTCAGGTTGTTAGAGGTCTTGATCACCCGATATTCACCTGACTTTGTAACTGAATCCGACTTGGCCCGACTTCAAAATTGAAAGAGAATAACTCGGACCCAACAATGGTAGATTAATGGTTAGAAGATGAGTGAAAAACAGAGCATAAACAAGAGACACAACTACAATCAACAAATGTGTTTATGAGGTATCTATCTAATGATACCTCCCCTCAAAAGATGATTTCTTTCATTAATCTATTCAACAATACATTAATGACTAACCAAACACACTTGAGAAATAGCTCTCAAGATAGTGATTTCATTCAGTAATAGAGATCACCTACAATCTAATATAAGAAGAAGAAACTCTCTTGGTTCTCAAACCCTAGCCTTTCTAATGAGTATTAGCCTTACTACACTCTTCTAATGATGTTCTTAGACCCTGTTATATAGTCCCATACTCCCATAACATATTAGAAGCCCTAGGTCGAAGCCCTAAATGCCCCAAGTAAAACAGTCCACGAAACAGAAAGTTGCAGAATTGGGCCCTGTACCCCGCTCGACTGAGCCAGCTTGCTCGACCAGTCGAGCGGGTCTTCCATAGCTTCTAATCTTCTACTGTGTTGCTACCTCGCTCGAGCTAGTCCCCTTTTGTGCCCCTCTCAACATGATGCAAACCTCTACTCCTTAGCAACACATGACCTTTGTTGCCCATCACTCCCTTTAAGTGCACCGAGCACCCTTTACCACCTTCAAGGCTCCATCACTTTGAGTCTTCATGGTGTACCCAATCTTCTCTATTCTCCTCAATGAGATTAGATTCCTCATCATCTTAGGAATGTATCTCACACCCCTAAGCTTCCTCACAATGCCATTGCGCATTTTCAAATGCACCTCACCAATGGCCTCAATCACAACTTCCTCACCACTAGGCAAGGTCACTCTCTCATGCTCACAAGTCATCACCCTTGTAAACAAGCTCTTATCTCCACAAATATGATATGGGTGTACGGAATCAAACACCCAATCACCATCATCATCACACTTGGCCGATAGCACATGACCATCCTCAACATCACTCTTGGTCTTCTTCACAAGACCCTCATCAATGTTTGGAAGCTCACTCTTCTCTACAACCCCTTTCTTTAAAGCTGTTGCCTTTCTCACTTTCTCAAATGGAACTTCCCTTTTCTTCCCTTTGAGCTTCTCTCCATCACCAACCTCCATTGTTGGCTTCATCTTCCTCAAAAGCTTCAAGCTTCTAAGGTCCTTCTTCAACTTGTTGCAAGTGTATTGATTATGGTCTCTCTTGTGGCAATGGAAGCACACTCCATTCCCATACTCAACCCTTACTTTCTTGATTTCGATTTTCCTCTCCTTTGATGGATTTCTCTCGATGACCTTTCCATCTCCCAAAGATGGAGTATCATCAACCTTTCTACCAACCCCCATGGATGGTACTTTTTCAACAATGCTACTACCCCTAGTAGCTCCTTCTAGTTTTTCAACTCTCAATATCAATGACTCTATCATTTTCCTTTGCTCTACCACCATTGTTAATAAGCTTCCTTCTCTCTTGAGAACTCCATTAACAATCTCTCCATCTTTTGAATACCTACTGATTTTCTCTCTCCGAAAGTTTCAACAAACTCTAATGGTTTCAACAAACTATCCAAACACTTCTCAACTTTTACCATCTCTCTTCTACCAATCTCCAAGCCTTCTCTCATTCAATACCCTAAGGAAACACACAAAGCTATGATACCAATTGAAAGAAAACGACTCAGACCCAACAATGGTAGAATAATGGTTAGAAGATGAGTGAAAAACAGAGCATAAACAAGAGACACAACAACAATCAACAAATTTGTTTATGAGGTATCTAATGATACCTCCCCTCAAAAGATGATTACTTTCATTAATCTATTCAACAATACATTAATGACTAACCAAACACACTTGAGAACAAGTTCTCAAGATAGTGATTCCATTCAACAATGGAGATCACCTACAATCTAATACATAGAAGAAGAAACTCTCTTGGTTCTCAAACCCTAGCCTTTCTAATGTGTATTAGCCTTACCACACTCTTCTAATGATGTTCTTAAACTCCTTTATATAGTCCCATAACATATTAGAAGCCCTAGGTCGAAGCCCTAAATGCCCCAAGTAAAACAGTCCACGAAACAGAAAGTCGCAAAATTGGGCCCTGTACCCCGCTCGACCAAGCCAGCCTGCTCAACCAGTCGAGCGGGTCTTCCACAGCTTCTGATCTTCTACTGTGCTGCTGCCTCGTTCGAGCTAGTCCCTTTCTGTGCCTTGCCTCGATCAAGGCACACTCCGAGACCCCTTGGTGCACTCTCTTGCATTGATCAAGCTCTTCCTTGTGCACCACACTCTTATTCTTCGTTGCACCCTTATCACAGCACTCCGAAGACTCTCCACACAAGGGTGATTTGGTGCTTGCTCTAACAAAAATGAAGTTAAAAATTATATAAAATTAATGCGGACAACAGAGCCAATTTTGTACTGACCCGAAACACTTGACCCGAAATCAACCCGATGATCTGAATGAACACCTCTACAGATTGTTTATAAGTTGCTAGATATTACTTGGATTTTTGCTGAATAATTTGAATCTTATTGTTTCAAATGTGTACAAATTGTTATTATAACCTTATGCATTTGTGTCTATATGATAGGTGACATCACCTTTTGGAAACAATATTCATTCTAAGGAGAATGCTACACATGGTCAATTTGCATTTACTACACATGAGACTGGTAACTATTTAGCTTGTTTCTGGGTTGATGGTAACAATCCAAAGAAAGTAGATGTGAGTGTAAATCTTGATTGGAGAACTGGAGTAGCTGCGAAGGATTGGGAATCCGTTGCGAAGAAGGAGAAGATTGAGGTATGTACTTAAATCTGTCGAACTTTCTCTTCCGTTACATCTGTGAAATGCTCATTAAATAACATAATATATCACTTTGTTTAATTAAGAAGTGTCATAAAACATTAAGAAATAATCAGTTGCAGCATTTTAGAAAATCATGCCTACAAGATCAGAAGTGTGATTCTACATCATAAGTTCGTGTCATTTATACTATGTTTGGATGAGAGGAAATGGAGAGGAAGAAAGGGGAGGGAAATGAAGAGATGTCGTTAGCAAAAGGACAGGGGAGGGAAATAGTGAAAAGAGAATTGGAGGGGGAGAAAATTCAAGATTTTTGTAGTGATCTTAGGACACATAAATCAACAGAAATGAATACATGTGGTGATCTTAGATCACACTTAATATAACGGCCTACCAGCTACCATTCAACATACAAACACATTTTAGATTTGAGATAAAATACATGAATATTCTAAAATATCTACGGATTCACTTTAAGCAGTTCAAGATAAAATTTTATTCATATTTTCATTTTTGCTCTTTTAGATTACTAGAACAGTATATAACTGATGTCCATAAACATTAGAGAGAAATGATTGTGTTTTGCCTCAACCTACAACGTAAAAAATGAAATATAGTTGTTGATCAGCTTATCTTGTTGGGGGGGGGGGGGGGGGGGGAGGGAGGGGAATGGCCAGCTGCCAAATCTAATTAGTCAGTTAAAATCTGCTGAACTCTTATTGGATGAGTTATTAGATGATGTTGGCTCCATTTAGATGATAGTCTCTAATCTCTACACAATCGGTTTCCCCACTTCATTCTGATTTGGCAGCTGAAGTGGTATAGCTACTCAATTTAGAACCAACTAAGCCAGTTTCTTCCTAACAATTTCCACAGTTTTCTTATGGACTGCCTGTACTTATTTTCTTCCTGGATTATGAAAGTAGTCCTAACGCCTTGGAGGCTTGGATAATGTTTTATATTTTGTTTCAATTCTTCCCTATCATCCCCTTGCAGCTTCTTGCTCATTAGATAATTTGCCTGTCTACAGGCATTCTTCTTATGTCAAACAGGGAGTTTAACTTATTTGACCAGCATGTTTGTGCATGATTGATCTTGTCATCGTGTGGAAGTGGAGGGAGATGCTTCTTCATCATTTTCAAGCCCCACATCCTCTTTCTTCGTACTAAGTATTTGTCTTCTTCAAATTATCGCACTTTTAAGTTGCTAAAATCCAAAATCATCTTCTTGGTCATCATTTTTTTTCTTTCATGTTGGTCATTGTTGCAAAGTTGTTGCCTCTTTAAATGAGCTACTGCATATCATAAACTTCTCAAGGACAGATGCTCAAATGCTCAAGATGATTTCTCAAATGATCACCATGTTCTAATGTATGTTGTTGCTATTACTATCATCTGAAAAGTCATGGGGAAAAAGCGCTCAAACGAGCACAAAGGGTGATCAAACAAGTAGCTAATTTCTGCAGCATTCAGTCTTTGTCAATTGATTAACTCAACCAAAAGCTTAAGATTTTAGTTGAGTTGGTTCCTTGACGTAATATCAGAAGTCAAACGTCAAAGGTCATGGGTCCAAAATCTCATCAACCCCTCATTTCAAGTGGAATGTTTAGCATCATTTATGAGGAGAGCGTGTTACTTTAGCCCAAATAAATCTCGTGTAAGGGGATAGAGTATATGACAAATCATGGCCTTAACTATAAGGTTAAGCTTTTTGCCGTGTTAGTTCCTTGACAGTTTTCAACTATTGCTAGAAATGACTAAAATAATTCAGCTTTAGAGTGCTCAAACAAGTGGATGGTCCGTCCAAGTTTCTGAACATTCTGCCTATTTTTGTGCTTTTAATGCCCCAAAAGTTTTCTACTGATAGCTAATCAAGTTAACATGAAGTGTGCTCATACGCGAACTATGTCGTGCTGCTTCATTTTCATCAAATCTAATCCTTTCTTCATCAAAACCTTAGGTGAGTCTTACGGCACCTTTATGCAATCCTAATCATTTCCATGCAGCCTGATTGCCTGATCCATCTCTGAAATTATGGCATGCATCCCTAAACTTTCCCCAGAGCCTGAAGAACCAAAAAACTAGGAGAAAGAAGAAACAAAAGAAAAAGGAGGGAAAATGCAATGCATGACAATACGCCTGAATACAATCTAAACTATCAAGGCAACATTATGTACAAACGCATCAAAAACTATGGAGCAAAAAGGGTTTATATGACTACTATTAAGTGCACCTACATTCCTACCATTTGATATCACTTTGTTGTTACCGTGATTGCCACTGCTACCACATTTTTTTCACTATGACAGTCGAAAATAGCAATATCAATAATCATTATATGTTATTATGATTCATCGTATTTCCAAGAGTTTGAGCATACATTTCAAAAGAGTTTATGAGCATATGTAAAATCTCTTTTCTTGCAGGGTATTGAGCTTGAGTTAAGAAAACTTGAAGGAGCAGTGGAAGCTATACATGAAAATCTATTGTATCTCAAAAACAGGTAACATTTCCGGTTTCCTATAAGCATTATTCTAAACTTATGAAAATACTCATGTGAAAGACTGTCTCTTGGTAAGATGACCTCAACAAGGTGCTCATATTCTCATAGTGTTATTAGATATGCTATTTAACCCATGTTATGTTATATATACTTTCTCATAACTTTCATGTCATTCTTTTGTTTATGTATCTACAGGGAAGCTGAAATGAGGACAGTGAGTGAAAAAACAAATACTAGGGTCGCATTGTTCAGCATTATGTCGTTAGCGGTTTGCATCACAGTTTCTACCTCACAATTATTGTACTTAAAGCGTTTTTTTCAAAAGAAAAAGTTAATCTAGATGTTTACAATCTCTTGTTAGATGACAATGAGAGGATCCTGTTTTGATTCTCGACTTCTAAATTACGATTGATTACTTTTTTATATTCTATTTTCTTGCGCTAGATGATGCTTTTTCTCATCTCTTGTTACATAGTCGATCTTTTTGAGTGTTTGTTCGAGGGACGTAAAAAGTGGGACTTGACTTAGATGTCTTTCGGTCCCACGTCTTGTAAGTGCTTGGAGGGACCTGAAAATGAGCCTGCTTGAGAAAATAGTGAAGGAAAGTTTCATGTTCTTCAATCAAAGTATCAAACACTCATTATCTCATCTCATCTATTTAGGATTAACTTAATCTAAGTTTGAGTTCGTGTAAGTTTGAAAACGTTATTTTGACACTAAATTCCTTGGAATTGGTCTTTCTTAATACATCATTTAAGTAATAACATAAATTATTACTAACATCACCTCCACTCTCTACTAGCTCACTACCAAAACCACGTCAATTGCTTAAAAATAAAATAATGACAAAATATATAAACATCCAAATAAAACATAACACATACAGAAATATACTTAAATATTTATGGCATAAAATTTGAAAAATAGAAGGGATAACATACCTTTAAGATTGAAAAATGGAAAGTCCACAAAACATGACTCATAAAGCGATGAAATGTGAAAATTTGAAAAAAATAAGATTATTTAACAACATTATTCAAAAAATAAGCTTCGTTTAAACTTAATTCCCAAAATAAGCGTCCGTGCCTTCAAACCTAGGCTTGGTGTATACTTGCACTTACTAACAGCGAAATGAAAGAAATGGTCAATAATTTTGTCCAGGGTCAAGTCGCTGTTACTAACAGCGACATATCCCTTGACCTGGTTTGACTTTTGTTGATCTTTTTGTATGATTTAAACTAACCGTCGTAAAATTGAAAAATAGTCGTTATGAAGTTGAAAATAGCCGTTGTTATTATGTTCTATAAATAACTCCATCATCTTCCTACTTCATTGTATTCAAAATTGTGTTGAATTTTCGAGAGCATTTTCCCTATTGAATATGACTGTCTGTTTGTTTTCTATTATATTCATACTGCATTCTTGGCGGAATGATTCATCGCCGAAAACTCTGAGTACTTAACATCATTTCATTCATAATAAACATGTGATAATACGATAAAATTTATATACATCTACATATATATTACAAATTATACACAAAAGTCCAAATGTTACAAATATTGAATATGTACAAATGTTCATTATATACAAAATGTCACTAATGTTCAATATATACAAACAGTATACTAATGCTAATTCGTGCGTCAATGGCCCACGGAGTAGAGTCGGGATGCCTGGTGTATATGGTCTCCACGTCGGACACCTAAACGCAAAGATTATATTAGCATAAAGTTAAAGTATAAAGGCATGTACATTCAAAATACTAAGTTCACTAACCTGGACATCCCATAGTACACTGCTCCTGTGATCCACCTGCATCGTTAGTACACTAGGGTCTCGAGGGCCTGAAGCTGCTGGATCCAACTCTACTGCAATTCAACAATAACTATGATGGTCTCGAGGGCTTGAAGCTGCTGGATCCATCTCTACTGCAATTCAACAATAACTATGATGGGATTATGATTATACGTAAAAAGACTTAAGAAATACTCAAATTGGTTTACTTATGTTATTTATTTGTTTCATAGTCTTTATGTTTATATACTCAAATACACATACTGTTTACCTTGACGTGTAAGTTCTAGTGTTGTGACCTTCACTATCACACCGTCGACAAGCGTTGAGTCTCCTTGATCCTTCGTCCATCTCGTTGGTGATCCCCTTGACTTAGGTCTTCCTAGTCCACGAATGTGATCTGGATCGTGTATCACCTCAACACCGGTGTATTGAGGCTATGACCTCTTATCAATCAACGGCATGAATATGGATTCATATGTATTTACATAGCTCTGGGTAGCGTAGCAAGAGTCCAAAAAACGCTCATACGATAAGTGTCTTTTAATACAAATAGCAAGAACATGAGAACAAGGTAAGTGATATATGGAGGGTTTGTTACAAGTGCATTTCATTTCTCTCAAATCCACACTTTGTATTCTACCACCCTTGGCGGATCCTCTATTACTACGTCTAGTCTTAACTTGAAAAAGGCCTCGTCTATAGTCAAATGCGACGATCTCATGGAAGTTTGTCTTCTCAATGTTACGAGTGATAAATCTTGTGGCGTATGAAGTGTAACACCCCGACCCCTCGGACCGCTGGTGACTACTCTTGGAAACTGTAGACTAGCCTCACTCGTGCGCACCCGGGAAAACTTCCCAGGAGGTCACCCATCCTAAGATTGCTCTCCACCAAGCACGCTTAACTGTGGAGTTCTTAGCAAATGGGCTCCTTAGAAAAGAAGATGCACCTTGTTTTATGAGTAGTCTATCAATCCTTTTTTCAAGCTAAATCTGGGGTATTACATGAAGTGTACTTACTTCCCCCAATTTGCCATGCATTTGCATTCTCGCGTCTTTTAACAAAATAATCATTAACACGGTAGAAGGTAAACTCCACAAGAGTAGTTATAGGCAAGAAACGTACACCCTTCATCACGTATTGAATACTTCGGCTAAGTTGGTATTAGTAACACCATACCTATACCCTCCATCATGACATATTGACCATTTACACATATCACCAACTTGATCAATCCAAAAAAGGGCTTCTCGATTAGCAACACCAATAGCCTTCAATCCCTCAATGACCTTATGTGGTTGTCTTTGCTCTGTAGTCTTTCCATACATCTTCTTCAGCTTCACATTCCCATTTGACGGTTGAAGTTACTTAACAAATGCCGCAAGCAAAACCTATGATAAGCATTCGGAGGTTGCCATTCCAGCTCCTCCATGGTTGCGAGAATGCCCGCATGTCTATCGGAAATAACACATAAACCTGGACTATGCATCACATGCTTACGAACACATGCCATAAACCAAGACCACGCGGCTATGCATTCTTTCTCTACCAAAGCAAAGGCAAGCGGGAAGATTCCCTTGTTCCATCTTGTGCAATCACAGTTAACAACGTATGGCGATACTTACCATACAAATGTGTTCCATCAATGGCAATAAGGGGTTTGCAATACTTGAACCCCTCAATACTAGGTTTAAAATCCCAGAACACACGTTGGAAAGTTCTAATACTAGGACGGACGTACACACCAACATCATTATCTTTCTTAAAGAACCACTCAACTGCAATCCCGGGGTTAGAAACTTGCATTGCTTTCAAGAAGGGTGGAAGAAGAGGATAAGAATCTTCCCATGTCCCATAGTTGGAGAGAAGGGCTTCCTGTTTAGCACACCATGACACCAAATTGGTCTTTCACTATTTGTCGCACCATAGAGACCTTAATTGATGGGTCTTCAGCAACACATTTTCTAAAAACATTGTTAATCACGGAAGATGTCAAATGAATGCGTCCAGCTGATACATTTTCAGTATTTAGTACACAACCCCCATGCTTCCCTTTATATGTAACAATCTCCCATGAAGGTGAATAGGAGCTCTTCCTAGCCCTTAGCCTCCAAGCACACCCTCTCTTATACTTCAAGGTGAGCACGGTTTGATTTGAAGTCTCAGTTCGGTACTCAACGTTCCTACGAATATGATACAATCTAACAGCATCTAACAACGCATCCTTGTTATCAAACATCATACCGTTTTGAAACTCTCCTTCATTGGTGTAGGTTGTATTACAAGCCCAAGATCTCCAAGAGTTGTCCTCAACGTGTTCATCTAGAGGGGGAACTAGTGCATAAGGTGTAGGAGCAATGATTGTTGGAATGTTGCCTAAGCTCATGTCATTAGCTAGAGCCTCCTTGTCAACACCCACATCATCCTCAGAATGAGCTTCAACGAATTCATTACTCTCACTATTAACATCACCCCTAGGCTCATTTGTATCTTCTAAGTTAAAAGTATCATCATTTGAGACTTAAATTTGAAGTTGATTGGGTTCATTAGAAGGAGAAGAGGAAGATGGCATAATGAAATTTTGGGTTTCTTGTGTAGGAAAGGGCGTATGAGAAGGAGCAGAAGAAGTTACATTCAAGAATGCATTTGTTCCCACAACATTGACATCTTGATTCCCAAGGGGTACCTCTTCTACATATAACTCTAAAGAAGGAATAGAGGTAGACTTTGAATACTCCCACATTGCATCTATAACCTCCTCATCCTCAACCGGAAGAGCTAACAATTCTCCACTCATATTGTACTTAAAACTTACATTAACAGTACTTCTTGTAGTGTCAATGCCAATCTTAGAGCATATAAGATGTTTAAGTTCATTCAAATCCATGTTTGAGTTGCATGCAAACAATTTACGTCTTCCCCCAACATACTTAACATTACTACTACTTAATAGAATTGAACCATTCCAAAAACATACAACAGTCACATGAAATGAAGTCATTTCTACAACAATACGTACAAAATCAACATCACCATCAAGTTCATAAGAAAACAAGTACATTGTTCAAAATTAGGATTTGCATTCAAATATTCTCTATATTAAATTCAAACATTTTCTACATTAAATTCATGAACAAACAACCACATTATGAAAATCATAGCAAATAACAAGTACGTTTGACATATTTATAGAGTTTAAGTATAAATGACCACTTTAAATGACATACTTTTAAAAAACAAAAAAACTAAAAAATTTATAATAAAAAGGTACCTTAATAAGTTGTAGATCACCAAGGAGTAGTAATTTGCAAGTTTATGAACCTGCATTTAATTGAAGCATTGAAGTTGATTTTAATGGTTGAAAGAAGAGGGAGATTTTCGTGGGTTATTGAGGCTCTCAACGAAGTAAAGTGAAATGAGGAAGAAGGAGCTTCAGCAGAAATTTAGAAATTAGAACGCATGAAGTCGCTGTTAGTAACAGCGACTTAATAGTTTGACCAGTCAACCATTAGGTTGCTGTTAGTAACAGCGACTTGACCCAGGACAAAATTTTTGACCATTTCTTTCATTTCGATGTTAGTAAGTGCGAGTATACATCAAGTCTAGATTTGGAGGCACGGATGCTTATTTTGAAAATAAAGTTTGAACGAAGCTTTTATTTGAATAAAGTTGTTAAATAATCTTATTTTTTTTCAAATTTTCATGAAATTTAGCTCCTTCTCATTTAAACTATTTGAATGGTTTAAGAGGATAAACTTTTTGTTTGGGTTCAGATTATGTCTTTATTTTTGTTGAAAATGAAAGGAAGGCTGCAATTTTTATGTCAAGTAACATTTCTTATTAAGAAAGAATTATTAAAAGTTCATTACAATTTTAAAAATCAGTGATTTTAAGCTTACGAGCGTATAAATACGAATTAAAAGTTCATTAAAATTTTAAAAACCGCCTATTAATTATACTATCTAATATAATATATGCGTCAAAATATATGAAATATTATAGTGATTTTATCTTTTATTTTGTTTACCAGTTTGTTTTTCAAATATATTATTTTTCTTATTGAAAAACGTCGCAAGAACTTCATTAGCATTCGTCAAATAAGAAATAGTTAGAGAATTATTTTTATCTTCAACATTATAAGATGGAAGAAGTCAGTGTCATCATCACTATTAGATTAACTCAATATACACTTACAAAGTTATAGTTTTAAAGTGATTATTTATGATCTCAAAGTGATCATTTAAAATCTCAAAATGACCATTTATAAGTTTAAAATAACCAATTATAATACTTCGTTGATGTACCAATTACAATCTTAAATTGATCATTTTGAAAAATAAGTTGATTCAATGGTCCTAATCATGACGAGAGAGTCTTCTATTTCTACAAAGTAAAAAAAAAAAAATAATAAAAAAATCAAAAAACAAAATAAGAAAGAAAGTTCGGTTCCAATTCCAATTCCAATTCTAATTCTAGCAAAGGAGAAAGAAAATACTAACTTAGACGAACCCCAACAAAAAAAACTGTGCCCTCCTTCACCAGCAGGCATTGGCGGCAAGCGAAACCTGCTATTTCAAAGCCGACCCAATTCAGGAGAATAACCAGACGAACCCTAGCAAAAAAAAATTACTTCTATGGAGAAATTTTCGTCGACGTTGAGGATAGGCGATTTAAATGATTTCATTGCTCCCTCTCAAGCTTGTATTGTCGGCCAGCTTAAACTTAACTCCACCGTAACTAACAATTCTACTGAGGTTTGTTCCTTTCTTAGATTGTTTCTGCTATTTCCATTAAAAATATGGACAATTTATTTTTATTTCTGAACTCTAAAGGTTGTGAATGCTATAATTATGCTAGTTGGAGGTGCCGATTCGGTTATTCTTCATGTGTTGAATTTTTTTTGGTTGCAATCTTATTTATTAGGGTTTATTTCAACTTTTATTTGTGAGTCCATACTATAAGTATAGAATTGGATTTCATTTAGTTCATCGGCTCTGGAAATTGATTGAAATGATGATTTTGGAGTTGAAATTATTACCGCAATTATTCAATTGTTCATTTTTACAACTTACATGTTTCTAGTTAGTATTGTTGAATCTTTGGAGTTTTTAAGTATTGTTTTATGATTATGGACCTTAAGGTTGAAGGTAGTTTTATTGTCACAGTGTTCACTAAAATCGATGTTAATATACTGCATGAGTCCTAAATGCTCCTGAATTATCCTGAAATTCACATGCTTCAAACTTTCAATTTGCAATTGGAAGGGGATTGGTGAATAAGTTATAAACGATTGGCATGAACATCTATTTTAAGACACTTAGTTTGAACTTTGAAGATTCAACTAATAAGTTGCTATTTGTTTTCATGATGTTAGAAAAGAGCAAAGGTGGTGCCTCCTGTTTCCAATGAGCCTGTTAAGATTTCACTCAAGGACTGCCTTGCGTGCAGGTAACCCTACTTATAAAGAAAGACAAATTAATCTCAAAATTTTTTTTCTTGTTTTTTATGCTGGTTTCTGATTACAGCCTTTTCGTTTCTTAAGGGTGGGCGGGACTTTATGGTAGTATCCCTAATTTGGTACATAGTGATTGCCACTTCTGAAGTTTACCTTCTGTTTTGTATTAAATTGTTTCACAATTCATATTGTTAATTGCTTTGTTATCTTGTCTAGTTGTTGCTTTTTACTTTTTTCTTTTATTTATCACTTTTTTGTTATCGAATTATATTTGTTGTGTGAGTGTGATTATTTATTGTGGTTTGTTCAGTGGATGTATAACATCAGCAGAGACGGTAATGCTTGAGAAGCAAAGTTTAGATGAGTTCCTATCCAGTATCGATAAAGGAAAGACTGTAGTAGTTTCTATTTCACCACAGTCTAGAGCTTCTTTGGCAGCTCATTTTGGCCTCTCTCCACTTCAGGTGCTTCATTAACTTTATATATATATATATATTATATATTTTTTTCACTTTTAGTAGCATTTAATTTTTACATTTGTTAAGCAAGGAAAGTAGGGATATATTTGCCAAGGGCTTTGATGAAATTGAGCTTTGTTGAACTTGAGAATATGGCATAAACTCCGAGAACAATTAGATTCACCATGACATCCAAATTCCTCAATCTATGAGTTCTATAAAGTTTTTTTTATGTTAGATTACAAGAGTAAACGAAAACTACCTTTTTTCTATTACAAGGATAGGCCTTTGATGTTGTGGGAGCCACTATGTGGCATTGGGTAACCTAATGCATTTCATGTCAGATTTGTGCATGTTATGGATTTGGGTTTAAGTTCTGGACCAAGGTTTAGAACATTAATGTGGTAATTTATCTATGATTTTTGTGCTTACCTTGACCCAATATAGGCCAAGAAAACCACTAAGTGTTTGTTTTTTGTTGAAAGAATTATAGTGGGCCACAAGAGCGTAGTTAGTGGAGTACAATGGATCATGCCAATAAAAGAGAACCTTTGCCAAAGTAATTATACTTCCTGATAGTGTAGAAAAGATAACTTCCTGTCTTTTATTAGTCCATTTTTGTTTGATTATTCCATCTTATGTTTATAGAAGGGCCCTTTGTGGTTCCATTAGCTATGTTACAAATGGTTTTTTCTTTAAGAAAAAGGAAGGGAGTTCAATGTCATTTTTAGCTCCTAACATTTTGTAATGTGTGGAAATTTTTTAGCATATTACAGTTTTTAGGATTTAATCTGTATGCTTGTTTCAAAAAGAAAACAAGTTCACAAAAGGGCTTAAAGGCTGATAAGTTGAAATAAGAGTCAATAAGTTCAAACAAGAGACAATAAAGGTCAATAAGGTGTATCCACTTTTTTTTATGATTGATAAGTTCACTTAAGTTTTAATGGTTGATAAATTTGGGTAATTCATCTAAAATCAAACCTTATTTTGTAGATACATCTTCATTCAAGTATCTGGTTGGATAGTAGATTGTTTTAGAGAGTGATTGAGAGTAGATATGTTCACTTTCTTTTGGCTTGGTCATAAGCTTATTTAAATGAATGCTATACTTAAAGTGTGAGGTTTATTGAACTTGGTTTTAAAAGCACGCCTATGGCTCGTTCCTTGGGCAGACAACATTAAACCTGGAGCCTTTATAGGGCTAGTTAAGACGATCTTTTAATCAGCCTAAAGGCTAGCCCCTTAGAGCACCATTTGGTTTTAGCCTTAGAAGAAGCATGTTTGATGTGCTCGCTCACCATGCCACCATATTTATTTCTCCTTTCTTCTCTTCTCTTATTATTTTTGTTCTTCTGGGTTTTTTGCTAGGTAGTATTTTTTGGGTGGTTTATTAGTTCTTTGGTTTTTGAGCTGCTTCACACCAGAGATTAGCACCTTTTACTTGATGCCTAGAGCCTAGGCTCTAGGGATTTTTGGCGCCTTAGGGTGCCTCGTGTACTTTTTCTTTCCCAAGGTCAACAACTACTAGAATACATGTCGCTCTAGCCCTTTTTTCTTGTCCATGTTAATTTCACTCCCTAATATTTGTCCTGGGGATGCTAGTCGTAAGCTGGAAGGCAGGAAATAGTTTTTGGTATGTAAATGAAAGGGACATTTATCTGGTGAACGTATGAATTGACCATTCTAGGATTTTTTTTTTCTGAATTAGTCATTTTAAATATCTAAGTGTTTTTTCAATTATTATACTTGTCAGATTTAAAGAAGTGAAATGGGTATTGTGACCTATGAGACATGATCCTTAAAAAGCAAGTAAAATGCAAGTGCAGTTGTGCATTTAGTCGGGAGAAAATTGAATGGTAGGATGGAGTTTGAGGGCATATCACCTGTCAATCCAGAGACGAGATCCTTTTTTGAAATAGAGAACATTTTGTGGATGGGTTAAATGCTTGCTTCAATTCCCAGGCTAAGATTGACCTTTCTGGAAAATTTGATGTAGGTATTTTGTTGTAGCAAATACATTTTAGTCAAAAAGTATGAAAAAAATAGTCATATACGATGGCTGAGTGTGATTGCGTTGATTTATTACAGCATTGGGGTGTTCATAACTTGGTTATTGCTTCTTTTACAATTGTGGTGTTTGTGCTTCATTGAGGAGACTCCGGAGAGCGACGAAGAACGGGCTGTGGTAGTAGTGTGTACATTGATATTGAAGTTTTGATTTGGTTATGATGGGGATTCCAGTCGTTCGACCTGCATGGATGGCTGTGCAATACTGCACTAGTGCACCATGAATTCGCTAATATATGGATGAAATAGTTTTTTCTGGTTGACCAAGTTTGAAGATGAGGCTTTCAGAGTCTTCACACTGCTCAATATCTTTGGGATAATGGTTAAGTATAAGCTTCTCGGTTATCTTTGGATGTTTGCTTTTCAGATTGGAGGGAGACAAGTGCATTGTAATTGGTTTACATGGCAGTTTCTGGGCTCTTGTTGATGACTAACTCCATGCAATTTTTTCCTTTTGTCCTTTACTGAAAACATAGACCAAATACTTGTGACTTTTTCACAACAGACTGACGTTCAGTGTCTTCTTTCCTTCAGGCTTTCAAGAAGCTAACAACATTTTTCAAGTCTCTTGGAGTGAAGGCTGTTTTTGACACTAGTTGCAGTAGAGATTTAGCTCTTATAGAAGCATGTAATGAGTTCGTAGTACGATATAAACAAAGCCAAGCCAGCAATGAAAAATCATCTAAAACATCACTGCCGATGATTTCGTCCGCTTGTCCAGGTATACATTGTGTTGTTCCCCTCTCAGATCCCACCTCCCCTCTTTCTCCCTTTGAAGGAAAGAAAGAGGACAGCGTCATCTCTATAAATGTTCTTTATTTGTAGTTAAATTTTTATGTCATTCCAGGGTGGATCTGTTATGCGGAGAAAACACTTGGATCATATATTTTACCTTATATCTCTTCTGTGAAGAGCCCTCAGCAAGTAATTGGGTCTGTCTTCAAGCGCTACCTCTGCCAGAAAAGGTCTATAAGGTAATTACAACTGTTTGCATGATTGCATATATCTTCATCTGACGCTTGCAGTCTAGAAACAGAATCCTTTTGGTTTGAGGAAGTAGTTTGATGCAATATAATTATAGAGACTCTTAGTTTCCTTGTTATGTGCCTCTTCGTGTATTAATGGGTTATGAACAGGCCAGATGAATTATACCATGTTACTGTGATGCCCTGTTATGACAAGAAGCTTGAGGCTGCCAGAGACGACTTTGTGTTTGAATTGGAACATCCAACTGAAAATGATATGCATGTTGATCCAAGAGTTGCAGAGGTGGACTCTGTATTGACTTCTGGAGAGGTTTTAGAACTCATACAGGTAAAAGAAGAAAATATTTCTTGCTATTTCCATTATTTTTGGTCAGGCCCAATGTCTCTAATGATTGCCTCTGTTTTCCTTATATTTTCAATGGCAGTTAAAGTCGGTGGATTTTAGTTCTTTGAGTGAATCTCCTGTTGATAAAATGTAAGAATCCACGAACTTTTGGGGTTGATGATCCTATTTGGTGCTTTGGTTGGTTATCATATCTTACTGTATGTATTACTGCTCTCCAGGTTGGCAAATGTTACTGATGATGAACATCTTTATGGAGTCAATGGAAGTTCAGGAGGCTATGCCGAAACTATATTCAGGCATGCAGCAAAAGCCCTCTTTGGGAGGGACATTGAAGGACCCCTGTTATTCAGAATGATAAGAAATTCAGACTTTCGTGAAATTTCTCTTGAAGTAAGATCTCTTTTTCGGTTGTGTAGATTTTGTGAAAATCAATTTTTCTACATGGAAATATTATTGTATGCATTAATGCATAAGAGGTGTCCGTGCATCATATATATCCTTACATTATCTTTATGATTGGACGAAGAAAAATTAATTTTCGGGAAAATGTTTTTGAACTTCTTTATTTAGTTTGTTGTTACTTGTTAGGGGAAAATATAATTTATGGAGAGAATTATTTTCTCTTTTTGGATGGAAAACATGAATTTTTTAATTAAGGCTCACCAAAAAGTGCAATAAAGATTACATCAACCATGAACTAAGAGGGGCTTGCTCTACCCAAACTCTTAGAACTCCAAAATCTGAATTCATCCTTGCTATATTATAAACTACCTTATTTCAACCTCTTCACATACATGAAAAGAAATGGAGGAACAATTTTTAGCGATAACAAGAGTACCATCAACTAACATAGCCAAAAAACAAGTTCTCACAATGGTTTATCATTTTTGAAAACTCGGTCATTGATCTAGTTGGTGGGTTCTAGTTAGCCTAGGTCCCAGATATGGATTACACTAAAATTTGTCTGCTTCTATTGTTTAGTATGTCTAGTCTTGTCCAGCCTGGTTCCTTATAGTTTCTACACCCTCATATTAATTTTCTATGTGTACTCTAATAGTTATATTCATCTCCCAGCTGTTGATTGGTGATTCTAGTGTTCTGGCTTTTGCTATGTGTACTTGTATAATTATATTTATCTCTCAGCTGTTGAGTAAAAATTGTAGAGTTATTGCTTTCCGTGCTAGGATATTTGCCTTCTACATGAAAGATGACAACTCTTTAACTTTTTTATACAGGTTGAGGGAAAAACTGTCTTGAGATTTGCTTTATGCTATGGCTTCCGCAATCTGCAGAATGTTGTAAGGAAAATCAAAATTGGTAAATGTGATTATCAATTTCTCGAAATCATGGCTTGCCCTTCAGGTAGAATAGTGTCCCCTGATTGTCATGTTCTCATTATCTCTTAAATGGATTCATATCTGGTATTAAATTTGGAATCTTTTGGGATGCAGGTTGCCTGAATGGTGGTGGTCAAATTAAGCCAAAGCAAGGGCAATCTGCTAAGGATTTGATTCAGCTTTTGGAAACTGTCTACATGGAAAATGTAAGACATTGTTGCTATTTTTAAGCTTTCTTGATCAATGAATCCCCTGGATGTATCAGTTTCTGTTACAAATCAGCAATTACAGTGCATGTATATTTCGTTGCATATTTCATACTTGACGCATATTTCATACTTCCCTTCTGTCTGAGCCAATAACCTTATACAGATAGAGTGCTTTCTTTGTCGGCTGTTCTCTGGACAACCAAATTTTAGCTGGCCTCCTAGTTGATACAAGGAGTGTTTTCCTCGTAATCTAGCTAGTTTCTCAATCTGAACATCCCACATTTTTCTCTTCTGCTTTCTTTGCTACTCGCACGGAACAAACATTTATAAAAAGAAGAGGATAACCAAATTTTATCTACCCTCGGTTGCTATATTTGGTCACTTTGTGCCTTTGTGGTTCTTCATTACTATCTTTTATCCTCTACTTAAAAGAATTAATGCCTGCAAGTAGAGTATAAAGATATAATTTCCCATTTTTATCACCTAAAAATTTCGAACTTCTCGACATGTTATCAAGTCTGCAAGAAACTAAATGATAGAGTTGCTTTACATCTCTAATTGCTTCCCTTATGGTATGACAGGTTCTGATTGCTGATCCTTTTCAAAACCCCATCGCGAAAGGTTTATATGATGAATGGCTCGAGCATCCTGGTTCAGAGAAAGCTAAGCAATACCTGCACACAGAATACCATCCTGTAGTGAAAAGCATAACATCACAGTTGCATAATTGGTGATCTTGTTTCCCTTGATTTTGTTTTCTTCCCTACCGCAGAAGTCTGTAGGTCCGCTGTGCCTATAATGCCCTAGAATTTGTTCTTCAGAGTTCAGACCCATAGTTGGAGGCTCCATCTATACTTCAGTTATACTTGCAAAATAAATCTCTTTTCGAGTACTCGGTTTGACTTGGAGCCATCTCCAGCTATACTTCGATCATGATCGTACTGACATAGGCTACAAATTTCGAATTTTTGCACAAGATTCTCCAGGTGTACATAATACTAGATGTAGTCTGGTTCTTTTAAGTTTTACAGGAGGAAACACAGAAAGAGAAGTCCAAACAATCCTTGACATCATTTATTTTTTCTTTTTTCTTTTTTAAATAATGTTTATTCACACCCTTAATATACTGTTTGCTAGTTTGTACAATTGACAGATATGTATTGTATAAAATGTACTCTATATGTGCTCTGAACGGTCTTCTCAATGAAAAATGAAACCCTTCGTGTACTTTATTTATTTGATACAATGGAATCGAAGACCAATACAAAATTAAACAAAACCTTATTTTGAGGCTAAACTATCACATGCCTTGTCAAAATCATCATGTATATTCTACTTATAAAGGATATATTCAGTGTGAGGAAAAAAGAACGATATGGATTATACTCTTATCAAAAAAGATGTGGATGTTGTAACTAGTGAAGCATAAGGCTTTGAAAGACTTGTAATTGAAATGAAAAGACTCGTAACATGTCATATGCAAGAAACAAATAGCTAGGCAAGAAAACACAAATATATAAAGACTAATAACAAATTAAAAATATATAAATAATCATTATAGCCACATAAACAATAATCTTGATATAGATACTAATCAATGGCCTTGCACATAAATTTAGAGTTTTCCATTAGTTTTATATCTAGTCAAGTCTTAATATTCAAAGCTCCATCGAATTAATTTTTCTTTATTAAATTATTTTTTCTTGAGCTATCAATATGTTTAACGTTGAAAGTTAGTCTCTTTCATTTCTTGCGTCTTCCTGAGCAACTACTTGCTAGAAATTGAGAAATCGTCCTGAAAATTGCAACTTACAAGTTATCAGCATTCAAATAGCATCCACCAAATTACACAATTACAAACATTGTTGAGAATAGAAGTGGTTAATAGGGCGAGTTAGTTCATTAGATTGAAGGCTGGGCTGCAAACGCAGTCATTTAATACGTATAATCTCAAGTCTCACATATTAATTATTTTCTAATAATCTAATTTTTAATATATATTTGTTCCCAACATAAATGATGTAGAGAGAAGGAATGATGTTGTGGTGGTTTAGGAGTGGAACTGTGGTGGTTCAAATTACTAATTATGCTGTGAGCAAATGCATTTATTATAAATATTAAATTATTAGATAATAATTCAAAAATAAAATTAATCACGACAAATGAGTGAAGATTGATTTTGGAGAATTTTTGTAAAAAAATGAAACATTTTGATTTTGTAGACCCCACGTGAAATTCTTCCGTTGTGGGCGTGGTCAGTGCCTCAGTGGAGTATCATTTGATACATTGATATAATTGATGATGACACACGGGGAATGGTCCAACGTCTAGATCACCTTCAATTTTGGGCACTCTTCTTTATTAAGGATTTCTTGCTTCTTACTTCACCAACTACAAGTGTAGACCTTCAATTTTCAATTAAATCTAGATACTTCTATTATGACATATTTGCATTCAATTGTAATATATTATGTGTGAAAAATATTACTATCGATAGTAAGTATAATAGAATGGAGGAAGTTATACATAAAATTAATCACAAATTTTTGTGAGAGACAATCTTTTTTAGAGACGTCTATAATTAGATCGATCCATAATGAAAAATATAGAGTAAGAGTATACATTAAATTTTAATCGAATGGGCCTGAGACCGTCTCTCTCACAAGATGGGTTGAAAATTAATACCCACCTTTGGCACTAAGAGCAACCATAATATTAGTAAAAATAAAATCATCTTACGGTTTTTATGGTTAAGAAAAATTTTCTTCATTTCAGTAGACCACCAGCAATAAAAAAGTTATCCTTTATACTTTTTTCTCCTTTTAAACTAATCTTTTGATGATAAAATATTACAAAATAAATGTTTATTTATAGATGAAAAAATTATGAATTTTGGTATAATTTTTAAAAATTAATATTGATTAATTAATTTAGAAACAAACTTAATAGTTCTAAAAGCATGTGGGACTCACTATGTTTTGATCATTAAAGCATTGGTTAAATACTACGTAATGGTTTTCTTTATCACCTTTCAAAGTAATTTATAATTTTTCATTCCAAAAAGTAATAATGGTGATCAAAACAAAGTTGGGTCTAATAATTAGGAGTGGATTTCAAATGAAAAAACAAGTGGCCTTTTCTAGTTATTAAATAACCGCATTTCATATCAAATTAACAACCATCTAGAATTTTTTTTGGGTTTGAATAACCGTACTTCTAACTAAAATAGAGGGGAATGAGAATTGAATTTAAATTTTATAAATAAAATAGAATTAAATAAGAAGATAATTCAAAATAAAAAAATATAAGAAATATTTTATATATATTTACTAAATTTAAAAAATAATTACTATTTCCTCCTGTTTACTGAAAATGGGATATTTACTTTCTAACACTATTTATTTATTACTTTTAATTTGTATTTTATTTTTAATTTATAAATTAAAATATAGTCGAGTAATATCTTGTTTGATTCATCTTGATGTAAAAAGTATTAATATCCACTTTTTTTAATGTTTCATTATGTATAATAAGGAAAGCATTGAATAAGTGCATTAGATAGCTTAAAAAAAATAAATGTCTCATTTTCGATTAATATGAGGGAGTACGATATAAAGAAGAAACATTTCTAAAAATACCCATTTCTATAACATAGTAACCATACCAATTTATGTTTTTCTTGGTGCATATACCTTAAATTTTTGATCTTATTAAAATTAAATTTGTATAATACGTTTTTTTTTTTCCTATTTTTACTAAATTTATCGGTCTTATTTCATCTTATCTTATAGTTTCGTAATTAATTAATTACTTGTATAATTTTTTGTCCATGTTATTAATGAACAAATGAACGTTTATTTATGTATAACTTGCATCAAAAGTTTCTAAATTTTATTCAACACAACATTCATGGTTAGAACTTCGTTAGATATTAACTTTGTTTGTCACTTGAAAATTTCGTCCTTTTAATATTATCAGTCTATCACATTTTTTAATCATATTAATTCTATTTTTCTATATTAAATGGGATAAAAATTTTATTTAAAATAATAATAGTATACATGACACTTTACCCTATTCCTTAAAATTTTCAGATTCGCCACAAAAAGCACACATTCTACAACATTTTTACAAAGAATTCAATCAACATTCAACAATCAACACACTATAGTCTATGCTAACAATTTATAATCATTAACTATTAATTAATATAGTACTTAAATTAAATTAACCCAAGTTGTATTTAAAATGTACAACTGTATTTAAAGAAAATTACTCAATGATTAAAAAGCATTTAAACACAATCTAAGCTAACAATTATATTAAATAACAATATAATAATCAAGTAAGCGCTTGATTTTTTAGATCGGAGTCAGAGGTGTACAACACAGATTTGGCGACTCGATATTCGCTCGACCTTATAACCGAACCTAACTTGATCCAACTTTAAAATGAATTTTAAATTATATAAAAAAATATATATACACAATACACGATTTTGAACCGACTTGAAACACTTAATCCGAAATTGACCCAATAATCCAAATAAACACCCCGAACAATCTACATTGATAAAGAAAAGTGAGTAAAACAAAGTGATTTGCGAATGACATGGAATCACAGCTCGTGGATTAAGAATAAAATATAAGTTACAATTAATTATTAATATTATTCTCTTCTTTTCATATTGTTTGTTACATTAAATAAAAAAACTCTTGCAGAGTTGATGTAACAAATACTTTGTAAAAAACTTCAACTCTATGAGATCGTCTCACCATCTGGCAAACTCATATAATTAATCTATTTTTTTAATTAATTACTTTACGTTATGAATGATCACTCCAAAACTATAAAAAGTGATCACTTTAGAACTCTGAATGATCATTTTCATGTTAATACTTCCTTCCCATCATCATCATTATACCGGTGTATCCCGCTCATAAAAAACTATAATCAGGGTTTGAGGAGAGAAGAACAACGACAACTCATACCCATAGTGGAGGGTGCAGTCAAAGAGTTCATCGGCTCGAGAAAGATCTTCAAAGAGAAAGAAACCTGCAACTTACAAAAATAATAAATAGAATACGTACAAATAATTAAAAATAAAGATAAAAGTAAAGAATGAGGTAAAGAGAGATAATTAAAGGCAATGAACAATAATAAACGATGTGTAAAAAGAACGATTTTAGTAATCTAAGACTTCCTCCATTTCATCATATTTGCTATTGATAGTAACATTTCTTCACTGAACATATCATTATGTCACTATCAGTTACAAGTATTTAAGAACAAATATAATATTAAAACTACAAAAAAAATCACTTTTAAACTATAATTGATCACTTTAAATTACAAATAATTATTTTAACACAATAAGTATACGCCAAACTAATCATAATTTGTGTTAAAAAATAAATAAAGAATAATAAATAAAATTACAACCAAAAAAACAGAATAATCCGAGTTTTACTGAACTCTCATTCTCTCTCTTCGTCATTGCTGAATCCCTGAGCTCTTCTCTGTATCTCTGTCTCTCACATTTCTTTCTTTCTTTCTTTCTTTCTGTGCTTTTCTTTTCTCATTCTTTTTTTTTTCTCGTCTCATTTGTCCCACACTCACTTCCTCTTTACTCATTATACTAATAATCACCTTTTTTTCATTTTTTTTTCATTTTATTGCGGTTTTTTGTAAAAAAAAAAAAACTTATTGTTGGATCCTAAGTTTCGGATACCGCGAATTCTCGAACCCTAGGAGTTTATTCTACGAATTGATGTCAATTTAACACTGTGATCTCAAATTTCGTATATTTTAAGGTTAGATTTTGATTTTGTATATTTATTATATTATTGATGGTTTAAATGCTTATTTATTTGTATTTTATGTGTTTAATGCGATAATTTGATTAAGATCCGTGCTATGAATTTGTTTTGTAGGAGTGGTTATGATTTTCGCAATTCTTGGAGATTTGGGATAATTTTGGAACAAAGAGTATAAAATAGGAAATTATTAGTTTTTAAGGGGTTTTAGTGCTTCAGATGAACTGTTGAAGGCGATTGGCACAAATTTGACATGAGAAGCGGTTGGTATAATAACTTGTCGCTCATATTTGGTGTTAAAATTCGCCATAATTGGTTTCTATTGTGCTTTATTTGTATCCTTGCATTAGTTGCTCTATTAAGTTCATCTTCAACATCTAACCGAGAATTTGATTCGTTAGTACCCCCTAGATTGCCCAATGTTTACACTAACTATAGGAAGTTGAAGGAACAATCGGTGATAGATTATTTCGACTTGAGGTTTTTAACGTCGGTTACTAATTCTAGGCTTAAGGAGCTTCCACTTTGTTGGAAGGAGAGAGAGAATTATGTTCCTTGTTATAATGTGAGTGCCAATTTGGAGATAGAGTTGAAGGATGGGGAGGAGTTTGATCGGCATTGCGAGTTGTTGCGGAATGAAGAGAAGTGTTTGGTTCGGCCTCCTAAGGAGTATAAGATTCCTTTGCGGTGGCCTGCTGGTCGAGATGTGATTTGGAGTGGGAATGTGAAGATCACTAAAGACCAGTTTCTTTCGTCTGGAAGCATGACTAAGAGGTATGATTTTTCTGTTTTAAGCTATCTGGTTTAGTTTAATTATTATGAGGTTTGCTCATTTAGTGTACATTTCTAGGATGATGTTATTGGAAGAGAATCAAATTGCTTTCCACAATGATGACGGGTTGATTTTCGATGGTGTGAAAGATTATACTCGTCAACTTGCTGAGTCTATAGGGCTGGGCAGTGACTCAGACTTCCTTCAAGCTGGTGTAAGTATTCCACTGTTCGACTTTTGATGGAATATGTTCTAAATGTAACGCTGTTTTTCATGTGCCTTTTTTTGGAAAGATGTGAACAAAATTTTTAGGCGCCTGATTAAGCGTGTTTTAATATGGCAGGTACAAAATGTTCTTGACATTGGCTGCGGTTTTGGAAGCTTTGGTGCCCATTTAGTGTCATTAAAATTGCTGCCTGTTTGTATTGCTGCGTATGAGGTGACGGGCAGCCAAGTCCAGTTGGCCCTTGAGAGAGGTCTTCCAGCTATGCTTGGGAATTTTATATCCAGGCAACTTCCCTATCCATCATTGTCTTTTGACATGGTTCACTGTGCTCAATGTGGAATTGATTGGGATGGAAAAGGTAATTTGTGAATCGTTAAGCTGGCTACATCTTGATGTTTAACTGTTGCTCTGTTATACTTTTTATGGAAAGTTAGTTGAGCAGTAGCTTCTACTATGCTGTAGTTAAATTGGAAAGAAAGCCTGAAAGGATTGTACAGACTTACAAAGTATTAATCTCTCTTCCATCTTTAGCATGACCCAAAGAAAGCAAATAGAAATTAAACTGTCACTTTCTGAAGAATAAAATAAATTTAACTTAGAGAAAATGAGAAAGCTTCCTTGGATGGTGTATATTCTATTGTGTTCTATGCTGAACAATTTACGCAAAGTTATAAGAAATAAAGAAAGAAAACAAAAGATAACTAATTTTGGAATGGAATAGAATTATCACCATCTCTATTTGGGGTATAGACGTAAGGGAGGGAGGCGGACTGGTCGTCTGGTATGTGTTTATGATGCTTTTTTGAATGTTTGAGGGATGCCCACCCTGCTTATTACAACCTTCAGTTTTCCATAGCTGATTTTAGGCGTGATTGAATAAGAAACTTTCAAGCCTAATGCTGAACTACATGCTATCATATGAAATGCTTTTCAGCTAAATTACTGTTGCAACATTTGAGATTCTCCATTTTTGTGATTAGTTGATAGAAATAGAAGCATGGTCCGAAGTTTTAGGAGTCCTTTTATAAATTTTTCTTCCTAGAAAGAGAAACATTTTTTTTTCATTTGCTAACTGCTTAGAGTAGAAGAACAAACGTGTTGGAGCTATTTTTCTTTTTTTTTTTTTTTTTTTTTTTTCTGTTCTGGATTTGCCTTATGTATTACTCTCAGGAGGTTTGAATCATTTAAGGTTACTTTTTCAAGCAAGTAGGTGGAGTAGGGAAATGCAATTTTGAATATTTTCTTTCCCTTCTTGCACGTCCCCATACCGCAATCTGAACCAATCGTATTGACATGGATATATGATTTGAAACACTAAATTAATGTTTCTCATTTGCATCAAGATTGAAAAGTCTTTTTTTTTTTCTTTTACTCCTATAGTTATATTATGCTCTACTTTTGTGATGCAGTGCTTTTGATTTTTTAATTAGTAATATGATAACATTTCCTACTTATCATCGATGTATATGGACAACACCATGGCCCTATCTTAGCTTTTATTTCATCAAATTTCGTTTCCTAATTCTCCAAATACTAAATTAACATTTCGTATAACAATGGTCTTGTGTTGCAATGGTTGAATACCAGTCAACTAATCTTGTGAGGCATTCTCGATACAATTCATTGCTATTTAATGCTTCTCTTTTGGTTATAACATTTTCTGGCTTTGTAACTTAGAAGTACATGCAAATTGCTCAAGTATTTCATCAACTTTGTGGTTTTACATAACTTGATAAAGCTTCTCAAAGAATACCAAAGTACCAAACAATTATGAAGGTTTTTTGTTTTGTGCAATGTTTGGGGTTGACACAATCTACAGTGATAATGCCCTCCACATTGTATGAAGAAGTTTATTCGAGTGTAACATAACATGTTTAATTGATCTAACATAACAACCTAGGTTGACTACTTTACTATTACTATTCTAGTGGCTAAGGAGGCTCATCATGTCCAACGGGATTGATATATTATTGTTAAATCCACAGTGACTACTAGTAAATATGGATTATAATAAAGAATGTTGTCTTTAAAGATGTATGTTGGAAATCTTGAACTTACAAATAACTTTGCGGAGCAGATGGAATGTTCATTATTGAAGTGGATCGGTTGCTTAGACCTGGAGGTTACTTTGTTTTAACCTCACCTGTAATCAGACCACAAGGAAGCTTGTTGGCAATAAAGAAAGGCAACATGTTAACTCCAGTTGAAGATTTCACCCAAAGAATTTGCTGGAGTCTTCTGGACCAGCAAGATGAAACTTTTATCTGGCAGAAAACTGCTGATGGTCATTGCTATACAACCAGGTAATAGATGTCACACAAAAAAAAAAATTGTGGATACAGTATTGCTATTTAACTCTTTATGTTGAAGCATGAAAATTTCTGGCTACCTTTTTTATAGTTTGGTGTTTCATGACTTACTGATATACAATACTACACAAGTTTCACTCTATTTTTATTGGAATTATAGGAGTCAGGGGTTGCCTCTTTGTCAGGATGAGCATGAAAGTCAATCATACTATGGTCCCCTTGTCAAATGCATCAGCGGGACGCACAGTAAAAGATGGATGCCCCTTCGTAACAGGTGCAATGGTTCTCAGTTGACCTTGGAAGAACTTGAAGTTCATGGAAAGTATTACTCCAGTTATATTCTTATCTAATGTCTATATGACTTTCAAGGTGTTTCTTACAAGGCATATTGGAATACTGTTTGCTGAAACCATCCTCCCTTAGTTTATGCAGGTGTTCAGCATGGAGAATTTTATGAAGAGAGGGAAATTTGGAAATCTTCACTCAGAAATTATTGGTCATTGATTACCCCCTTGATATTTTCTGACCATCCAAAACGGCCTGGTGATGAAGATCCATTACCTCCATATAACATGGTACGCAATGTGATGGATATGAATGCTTATTACGGGGGTTTTAATGCTGCTTTAGTTGATGGGAAGAAATCAGCATGGGTCATGAATGTAGTTCCTGTGGGGACTCGCAACACACTTCCTCTTATACTTGATCAAGGTTTTGCTGGTGTTCTGCATGACTGGTAAGGTTTTATGTCTCTTTGTGTAATCTTCTTGATAATTTTGTGACACAATTTATTGTTCTAATCCAGATTATATCTCTCTCCATTTTCATAAAGACATCCACATTTCTCAAGGTCTAATTTTGACCTTTTGTTGATAACATAATACACAACATTTCATAGTCCTAATGCCATTAAGTGACTCCCACCTAAGATGGGATTTTGGGGTTGGATGTGCGCAACCATAGCCTTGTTATACACTTATTAGTGATAATAAAGAGGTTATTTCTGATAGACCCTTGAGATTAAACATCACATAAATAAAAAGTGCACATAATTTAACGAACTATTTCACTGTAGTTCATTATAATCGATAATCAAATAATTAAATCTTTGACACATATGTTAATATCTTTATGCATGTTGAAATTCTTGACCAGTGAAGTACTTTCTATTGTGAGACTTACTTTTTACTCTTTGTTGATCTTTATCATATTTTTCCCATTACTTTAATGCCTCTAAGTGGCTCCCACCTAGGGTGTGATTTTGAGAAGGTTTGTTGTACACAACCTTACCCTTGTCAATGATAAGACTAACAAAGAGGTTGTTTCCGATTGACCCTTAGAAGCAAACATCATGTGCAACTTCACATAAATAAGAAGTGCACATGATATAATGAGCCAGTTTACTTTAGTCCATTATAATATGTAACCGAAGGGCTATAAATCTTTGGCTCAATCGTACAAGGGACTTAATTCTTATCATATTAGTGGCTCGTGATACTTTCTCATATTTGCTTATTTGTCTTTACTCCCACAATTGCTAATTGGTTGCCAGCGACCAAATTAATTGCACAAATATTAAGGTAGAGAGAGCGGAGTAAAATGGGACAAGTGGAAAAAGAGAAGTTTGAGAGAACAATTGGGAGCATGAGAGAAGAGAGGGTGAGAAAGTTGTGGACAACATACTTAAATTAGAAATGTTGCCACTTAAATGCCAGTTACAAAATGGATAGCGTTGCAACAAATTAAAAATATAGAAAGTATATTGTGAGGCAAAGCTACCAATCAAGACTTGTTTCCTGGGGATTTTCTTTGTGTGTCCCCTATAGGAGCCATGCTAGTTCATGTTCCATTGTCATCTATATGGGTTCCTTCCTGAGATTAGGATGTGACTCTTTCATCAATTTTTCTTTATGTAATAATGTTGGTACTGATCTTGTAAATCATATTTCTGTAGGTGTGAGCCTTTCCCCACATATCCTCGGTCCTATGACATGCTCCATGCCAGTGGGCTGTTCTCCTTTCTTAGTTTAGAGAAATGTAGTATGATGGACTTGTTTCTGGAAATGGATAGAATTCTACGGCCTGAGGTATTTCTTGGTGTTCTGGCATTATGCTATTATGAAACTTTCTGTGGTACTTTTTTATCGGATGCTTTGTGTTTTTTTTGTGTAAGCTAATGTTTTATCGTCTCTTTTGCTAAGAATATTGCTACAAATTTACCTATCTTGAAGTTTGACCTGATTGTTGTATTTCTTTACAGGGCTGGGTCATTCTTTCTGACAATGTTGGAGCCATAGAAATGGCACGCATGCATGCCACTCAGATCCGCTGGGAAGCCAGGGTGATCGATCCACAAAATGGAAGTGATGAGAGGATACTTGTTTGTCAAAAACCATTCTTAAGAAAATAATCATTTTATCACTTAGAATTTCATACTGCAAGGACCTCTGATATGGCAACTCTGGTAATTTTCTTAAATATTGTTATTTTGCATGAGATTACTGTTCTATACAAGTGCTCTGGCTAATTATTTTGAACCTTTGTTGTATTCTTGCTTTCACGAACGTCATATTTCTTACTTTCAATACTTGGCTTCCTTGGGGGAAACATTCTTTAAATGCGAGTAGTTTCTTTTTAAAATTTCTTTAGATAAAACTAAACGAGTTTAGATCCTTTGCCCTCTTTTATACAGTTTTTTAATTGATGAATAAAACATTTTTTCCCGAGAAAAAAAAAATGATATTGCTTTTATTTGTGGTTGCATTTGGTTTTATGAATATCACATTTTTATGCTTTAACTTCCCATTGTAGCTTTTTAACCGTATTATGAAATATGTGTTTATAATTTATCAATACCTGCTACCATATTCTCCCCGAGACAACTTTTAAGTGAAAGTGTGAACATTTCTACTCTGAATTTTCTCAACAGTGTTTGCAATATAGTGCAATAACATGTAACTGTCACGAAACAGATTTCGCGATTGATGTGGATGGTTTCATGATTGGGTTGCTATAAGCTCAAAAACCTATAAGATACGGTTTGTTAGTGGCATTAGGTCGATTACGGCCTTGTTTTTGTGCTATATTACATTCCCAATGAATTGATCGAGTGTATCACTACTAGTGCCTTCTGAAATATGAATTTACTGAAGTCACTGCCATCTACTGACTAGTTATTTTCCAAAGCCAAAATGTAGCTGGCTAGCTGCGGTGTAGGTGAATATTGATAGTATGTTATAAATCGACACAACTAGCTTTCAGTTTTCTCCCCAAACTTGTTTCGAGAAATTCTATGGACTTATGATTTAAACTATGCAGCAACATCTTTCTACAGCATAACTGATTCATTTATCTATTGATTACACAATTGCAGGGCAGAGTTTACATGAATACATACATACATATACACAAGCTGATTGGGTTATTGACGAATCGGGTATCCTCGTCCTTAACTATCGACAGGTTGAAGTTGTAGATTAGAAGAACACATATTTATTGCAGAAAATAGCTGCAAATTGTTTTTTGTTCATGCATTTGTAGCAATCCATTCATTTTTTTCTATTTTCTTTTTTTTTTTTTTATATATATATATTTTTTATTTTTATCAAACCACAAGGTATTGTTCCTTTTTCTTTCTTTTTCTTTTCATTTATTTTTTCTTGTTATGGTATTGATCTTATGAATTACTATCTTACCAAAGAAGGTATAGTAACCTCGAAATGTAACTAATGACATCTTTTCTAATGATTGAAAGAGTGAAGCTGTCTCATTTCTTATCATTTCAATCCTTGCTCATTCAGGGAAAGTCCTATTGATCCTTTTTTTCCTTTAAAACAGATTATTGTATGAGACAATCTCACTCAGGGATGCGTCTCATACATAGATTAAATAACTCGATTTATACATATTATGAGATTATAGATACTGTTTGAGGTCGTTTTTTCGAGAGATGGTCTCTTACAAGAGTTGTTTTATGTTGTGTAATACTGATTATTGTATTAAAGCAGTGTAGTTGTATCTGTTCAAGCTCTCTCAGAAATACAAACCAATAAATAGACCTATCAAATTGATTGGTAGGGTTTGACCTGACAGGTTATAGATTATTACTCACTCCAATTCACGCTAATTGTCCTATTTGATTTTTACACTCCATTCAATACATTAATTCAATTTTAAATATCTTTAATTATTTATAATTAAAAATTATAAAAAGTTAATATTTATAAAATTTGAATTGGGATGAATTAAATAAGATTTTATTTAACTGTATTTTGATATCTAAATTAAGAATAAAATACAAATTAAGCATGATCGATCAATTTCATCCATTTTTCATTATTTTATATAGATAATAATCTATTATTTTCTTTTTATCTTATTCATATATTTCAGCTCACTTTAAATTTAATACGCACATTTCAATCTCTGTTCAACTAATAACTACATTTTCCTAAAGTTAAAATAAACATCGCAATACTTCAATGCTTAAAAATATTTATATAAAGTTGCACTCTTTACTATATTTAGCTAACACTAAACTAAATATAATTAAGTGGCTAAATATAGTAAAGAGTACAACTTTCAATCACGGAGGATAACAAGTCCATATAGAAAGACTCACGTTGAGGTTCTATTTACTTTTTTTTTTTACTTTAAAAAAAAAGTTCTATTGACTTCATCCTAAAAAAAAGTAATTAGTTAAAATTAGTTATTATTAATATAAATTTATTTAAAAATTAATATAAAATTAGTTATAAATTAATACAAAAATAATATAAATTAGTTAAAATTAATATAAAAATATAAATTAATATAAAATTAGTTATAATTAATATAAAAATCAATTACAATTAGTAAATTTAATTTTAATCTATACATAACAATTCACTTTAATAAAAACTAGGTTTAACTAATAATAAAAAATCAATTTAAAACAATAAAAATAAGTTTCAACTAGTAAAATTCAGTTACAGTCACCTTGAAAATCAATTACAGCAATAAAAAGCCAATGAACTAAAAATGACTTCAGTGTAAGGATGATTAGATTCAAACCATTGACTTTTAGTATATTTATTAGGACGGCCTAATGTATATTCATCGTCTTAAAATGCTTATTTATTATAATGATTACTAGTAATTATTAATTAATTACTTTTATAAGTATCACGTACAACATTAAATTAATTATTTATATTTTGAAGTAATCAATAGAATAATAGAAAAATTATATAAATCCGTTTTATGATAATCTCAGTCTTATTGTCCAGACGAACTTTTTTTTTTTTAAATTGAAAAATCAACTAACTTGAAACATCCGATTTTGGCGCTTAGCCTTTAAGAAATGTGAGATCTAACAATGGATTTAAGCCTTCAATTAATTAGAAGTCGTTTAAATATTTTTCCCCAAAAATAACAAAAAATAAAAAACAGCAATTTCTATATAAATCCCCGCTTTCAATTCTTCCTACCCTCATTTGACATTTCTCTATCCTCTGTCTATTTCATTAATCCTCTTTTTCTTTTTGCAGATTAATTTAATCAGTTTCGATTTTTGTTTCTGGAAAATTTCTGTGTGTATAAATTCTTGTATCCAACAATGTCGACAGAAAACGAGAGAGAGACTCAGGTTTACTTGGCTAAACTAGCCGAACAAGCTGAACGTTATGAAGGTATTTCCTCTTTCTCTTTTTGTGGATCTTCGATTTTATTTTTGTGGATCGGTTATTTTTGTAAGATCCATTCGTATTTATGTTTCATCTGTTTTATTAAATTTGTTTGAAGCTTGCTTTTTTATTTGATTTTCTCCAAGGTTTGAGGCTTAATTTGTTTCGCATTGTCATAGAATTTGGAAATTTTTATATGTCTGGAAATGGTAGTACTACTTTGAAACAAGGATGTGATTGAGAAATTTAATTCATATCAGAATATCTAAAATGTTGTTATGGCCTGTTTGGCTTAAAGTATTAAATGTTGGTAACACAATACTTTTTGACATCAAACATGTTTGGATAGACGAAATGAAATGGAAGGGAGGGAAGGAAAGTAGGAGGATTGCAGTTTCGTCATCTGGATACCAACAGAGGGAGGTAGGAAATGGAAGGAAGGCAACTGTAATGAAGACGTCCTTCACATTCTAAGCAAAACAAATTCTTCTAACTTTATTATTTGAAGTATATCTTTTAGGGGTTGCGGCAACCATGTGGAGCCACCCCTTCCCTTTTTTTTCCTTCTAAAAATGTTACACAAACATATTGTAAACTCTAATTATGGATATAAATGAATTTTATACAGAAAAATATTAGAATTCACCAACCATCATAAAAAAATTATTATAAATTAATGATTGGGGAGGCCTACCAGGAGTGGAAGGGATAACCCAGGTTGTCAAAAAAAAAAACTTGAAAGTATTCGACTAATATGCAAGACATAAGATGATTTTAAGCATGAAATATTGCAAATTATAACATAAAGATTTAAGGTGTTTATCAAATTGTAAGCTACATTCACCATCCGAAGCTAATGTATTTCTTTATGTGTTTAGTGGATAAGGGCCTTCAAAGCAATACAATCATGATGGAATTAAATCTAGGAGCATTTGAGTGTGTGAGGAACTAAGTGTACATTGGAGTTAAGAATTACTCAAGGTAAGAGAGGATATTGGGGCCCAAGCTCTTGGTTTGAGTCTATTAATACATGGTATATAGCCTAAGTTAGGGTTGATGAGCCTTCGTACAACAATGAACAAAACTCAAATATAACCTTTGTTGATCAAATCGCCCGTTCAAGCATTATTGTTGCTCTTTCGAGCAGTATATAAATGGCTGCTTGTGAGTTGTTTTTCTTGCTATTTCATGTATGCTTTCGCCCCCACTTCATTCTAGCTTATTCCCAACAGTTGTACATATACTAATTTACCTTGATCACTAAGATTTAATCCCATATCTAATTCAAAAGATTGTTTTCGAAGTTGCATATACCTAAGACCAACCTTTTGGGCTCAAAATTCTTGAACAAACATTGTCATGTAATTTGCATGACCAAAATATAATCAATCCTCAAGTCACACTTAATTTTCTTAGCTAAATTACATTAAATTTTCCTAAAAATTCCTCTCTTGTACCATAACCAAACCCATGTAATCTGAAATAAAATTTGATCTGATATGACTTCTTTCGAATCTTGATTTTCAAGGAAAGCCTTTCTACCCCTCCTCTTTCTTACCTGCTAGTGTTGTAACGTTCCTTCCATTCATCAGTTCTTGGATCTGCAACCCTTTCATTACTTGTTCATTAAGGTTAAACTCACATTTTCCTTCCAAACCCTCTAGTGCTGGGGTTGGGGAGATCTGGAACCATTTGCTTCTAATTCCCTAACTCATAATTTTTTTAATTAGATGACCAAATTAGAGAACATATTGTTCCCTTTTCCTTTCCTTTATCTCTTAAATATTTTTACCAAAAATTAATCAGAACTTCATAAATATGTTTTGCATTTTTTGGATTGGGTTTGTGGTGGTGGAGAAGGTTAGTGTGGGAAATTAATGATTAAAGATTTTATCATACCTCAACAGAATTTTGTCTTTTACATTCTTTAGTTAGCATTGGAGCTCAACTCCCATGTCACATCTTACTCGCATGATAAAATCAGTGTAGTATCACAGTATGAAATACCTACTAGGGTGATAAGTATTATTCTTCTAATGCTCTTCCTGTGGTATGTAGAAATGGTAGAATGCATGAAGACAGTAGCAAAATTAGATGTTGAGTTGACTGTGGAGGAAAGGAACCTCCTTTCTGTGGGTTACAAAAATGTCATTGGTGCTCGAAGAGCCTCTTGGCGTATTATGTCTTCAATTGAACAGAAAGAAGAGTCAAAAGGAAATGAAAATAATGTCAAGCTCATAAAGAATTACCGTCAAAAGGTAGAAGATGAGCTGACTAAGATCTGTCAGGACATTTTGGCTATCATAGATGCACATCTAGTTCCTCATTCTAGCAGCAGAGAAGCCACTGTTTTCTACTACAAGATGTAAGTCATGTTACCCATCTGACTACTTCTCAATTTTGTATTCATAGACTGATTTTCCTGAATGAAATGGCTTATTGAATACTCCCTTGACCTCCAAACTGTTTAATAAATTGTTCCATATCTTGTTTGATTGATGTGTCTTGACTCTTGAGTAATCTGAAAGGACAATTTATGATGCACTATTGAAATTAGTTATTGATGTTTTTGTTGTAATTATGATGTTTACCCATTCCTTATATACAAGGGGAAGAGTAATAAATTTATTTTAATACACTTGTTTATATTTTGATTATAAAACCTCAGGAAAGGTGACTACTTCCGCTATCTTGCCGAGTTTAAGTCAGATCAAGAAAGGAAGGAAGCTGCTGAACAGTCACTCAAGGGCTACGAGGCATGTTAATTTTTCTTCGTCTAAAGACCGACCCTAAGATAGCTACTTTCATCCATCTCATTGATTCTTTCCTTTATTTATCGACTTTTTGTGTGTTATTTTGGCTATATTTTGTTTAGGCGGCTTCTGCCACAGCAAATACGGATCTACCTTCAACCCATCCCATCCGTCTTGGTCTTGCTCTAAACTTCTCTGTCTTCTACTATGAGATTATGAACTCTCCAGAAAGGTTATTTTCGTCTTCTTACCTATTGAACTTTCCTTCCGTAAAAAGCTGTGTATTCAAATTTCCCTGTCCAATCCATTACAGGGCATGTCATCTGGCCAAGCAAGCATTTGATGAAGCCATTGCTGAATTGGACACTTTGAGTGAGGAATCATACAAAGACAGCACCTTAATTATGCAGCTATTGAGAGACAATCTCACTCTATGGACCTCTGACTTGCCCGAAGATGGAGGTATATTCTCTCACACAACTAGTACTGATAGCCAACTAGTGTGTATACTTAACCGCCCAATTACCCTTTCCATTCCTACTCAATTTCTTGAAACCAACAACATTTAAGTCGGGTTTGGGTGATCCCCTGGTAAGCGATAACAAAGAGGTTGTTTCTGATTGAGCCTTGGTAACTAACATCATATGCAAGAACTATAAAACTTTGGCCCCATCGAAACAAATATGGCACATTAGTTCCTTGAAACCAACATGGTATTGATTGAATGTATACAAAACCACCTAGTTACCCTTTGTATTCATACTCAATTTCATGAACCAAGAACATTTAAGTAGGGTTTGGGTGATCGAATATACACAACCATACATACCCTTGCAAGCGATAACAAAAAGATCGTTTCCGATTGATCCTTGGTAGCTAACATCATATGCAAGAACTATAAACCTTTAGCCCATCGAAACAAAACCAACATGATATTGATGGATAAATTCGATTGCAGGTGAGGAGAATTCCAAGACCGAGGAATTGAAACCTGCAGAGGCTGAAGTAAGTGTTCTACGGAGGGGCCATTCTGTTTATCCATAACGATGTGCTTTCTTTTAACATTGACATCATTTTGTTATCAATTCACTTATTCTTCTTTCAGGCACAGTAGTGATCTAACCTACTCATTGACGAGATTCTGTAAACGATGTGGCTTGAACTCCTTTCTCCAAAGTCCAAAGGCAATTGTTGTATTGGCGACGTTTAAAGTATAAAAACTGCAGTTTTGTACTGCTGTATAAGCTGCAAGAGAATCATTGAAAAGCCTCTTATCTGCTTTCATCCTACATTGTTTTTTGGTTTTGGTTATTATGTAAAATTTAAAGAGCATGTATGCGCAATTGTAAGCTCTTTTATATTGCAATTGCATGTCTTTTTTCTTTGATTTGAAACCCATATTCATGTATTCATTAGATTCTTCGACACATGATTTTGTTTTGGAATGGCATTCTTTATTGCATCTAATTATATTTTTTGTTCAACAAGCGAGAAATCAAAAGCTCATTTTCAGGACATGTATTGTTGACATATAAACTGAAAATTGAGTTTGGTTTAACTTGGAGAACAAGTACTACTTTCTAGGAAATGTTTTGAGTTTGAATTTTATCTAGCTTTATTTCTTGTTTTCAATCTACTCTGTAATAAAAAAATAATGAAACACATTTTAGAAGCTTATATACATACAAGAAAAAGAGTTTCTTATGTGTATGAATCGAATATTTTAGAAGCTTATATACACACAAGTCATCCATGAAGTGAAGTGAATATGTTGCGAAAAGAATTTACTAAAAGATACAAAAAATAAAAGATTATTGAATAGAGTTCATGATCTTGGGCTCTGCTAAAAACTCCAATGGATTAGTGATGGTAATTCAGTCAAAAATCAACCCTAGACCAACTCGATTTGAGAAAATCAACCTAGTTCGAGTTCGAGAAAAAGTTTTTTTGACTTAACAATCCAAGTCCAAGTCGGCACAGGAGTTGAACCTCATAAAAAATCCAACACTCTAACTCGACTTAACTCTGAAGGAACATCTGACTTTGAATCTGAATTTTATCCTAATATTTTATTTCCTCTAAAACTCTAGCACGTGACTAATTCAAGCTCCCTCTAAAACTCTATCTGTATTCGTACTCCCTCTGGCATAGATGAACTATAATATTGTAACTAGAATTTACTTGGTATCATTACTTAAATCAATCAATCAAAATACGACAAATAAAGAATAAAAGACTACAAATCAAAATAGAAGAAAGATTTGTTAAATTGTGATTGTAAAACTATTTCTCTTATTAAATTTGAATTCGAAGGACATATTTGACATATTTCTTTGTTAAGTTCTATTTAAAAAATATATTTTGTTAGTTTATTATAATTCAAAAATCAAAACCAACAGAACATATCAAAACGAAAAATAATAACAATTCGAATTCACATCCGACTCCGCCGGAGGTCTGAGAAATCGAGTTGGAGCAAAGATAGAGTATATATAATTCGACTCATTTCCGAGTCCAACTCATCGCCAATCCCTAAATGCAATACTCACATTGCAACTTTACAAACAAAATCCTTCCTAGTGCTTAAAAGAGCAAAATTCCTATTGGACTGTTGAAGAGAAACCTACGAGGCATACTCAGTGCCGTAGTCCAGATTAAACAACATATTCCTGCGATTATCATCACCCAAAAACAGTTGGTTCTGCTTGGCAAGAGATTCTACATAATCACTACTTTCATTATCCATCTCTCGAATGCATCGTCTTCTGACCTTCATTAATGTCTCTTTTGACGGGGTGAAACCCGCTTCAACCTGCCATAACATACCAGATGTCGATGAGCATGTAAAGATATTGAACCAACCAAAAAGGAGAAAAATGGGTTGTCACGACTCTTTACCATTGCATTCAATACTGAAATAGCAGATTTAGGATCTCGATTGATGAGATGAGCATCAACGAGCAAGCTATAGGACATAGTGTTTGGTTTCACACCAAGACTACATAGATGCTCAAATACTCTAGTCGCTTCAAACGTCTGTGACAATTGAAGAAAAATTATCAATAAAAAAGCACAAGCTACTTCCCACGGAAACAACCCATTTAAAGTACAAACAAGCTTAGACCAAAAAGATGAATATAAATGGACCTTCTTTGATTTTCCAAATGCAGCCATTAAAGCATTGTACGAATGTATATTCGGGGTCAGTCCAAATGTTGAATTGATTGCCTCAAATGTTTGGTAAGCCCTATCAAGGTCCCAAATATTTGCACATCCCAAAATGACACAATTCAAGGCAGCAACAGATTTGAATGGAGGGTCAGCACGACTTAGATTCTCCAGTTGAAAATATACCTAAAACAAAAATAACAATAATAACAATAATAATAGCTAACAATAATGATACCAATTATAATGACTAAAGCTAACACAATTAACAGTGATGCCGGGGGCCCATGTTTCAGACCAGTGTCATATGATTCGCTAATAGTCTCGCGAATCTCAAATCGAAGAAGCGAATTATGATCGTTTTTCAGCTATTTTTGAACCATTTTAAGCGAATCGCGAATCTAAAAGATGAACTAAATAGCGAATTATGTTTCACTGTTTCAGACCAAACTGAATGTATTGTTTGTGAATATTACTGGGATGCAATACCCTATATGAATGCAGCATTAATACTTCCTATCATGTTTTACTAGAATTTATTTCCTTTAGATAGTACATGCCAAAAGAAAAGGCAAAAAATTTGGAAGCACCAGAATACCGACGAAAGATATGGAATCCAAGTATAATAGAACTGAATACTTACCAAATCTAAAGTTACAAAACCATGTTTTGAGCATGCCACAACTAGCGGATAAAGAGAAGTAAATGGTGACAACAAATCCTCGTCGGCCACCACAGAGCTTTCATGTTTTCTTTCAAGTTCACTGAGAGTACTAAAAGCATTTGGCAAGCTCCCCATGGAAACAAGGGCATTTATCTTAGCCAAGTAAGTTTCAGGCTTAGGAACAGTTTTGTCACGTAAGGATCTCTTAAGGATGGCCCATGAAGCATCCAAAAGAACAGAGTCGAATGTTCGGGCAGCTGTAGCAAGAGCAGAAATAACTAATCCTTCATCTACAGACAGAAAAACAGGCGGCCTTCCAGTCTCACTCTGTTGAATCCATCTAACCATGAATCCCAAGGCTAGAAAAGTCAGCTTACTATTGTCATTCTGTATAGCAACCTCTGCAAGGTTATTACACAAAGCCCAGCTCGGCATCACGGTGTTTTTTTGGTCCAACGCCTAATAATTTACATTTGAAGTCAGAATGAGAGCACAAGCCACATGTCACATAACTTTAAAAACAACAATCAAAACAATACCTTGCATTTCTCTATAACCATCACCAAACTCTCCAGTCTTTTCTCACGAATACATCTATAGACACATTCAACAAAAAGCATTTTTGACAGCATATAACCGGATTTCAGTGCTAGATCTATATATTTCAAGGCAGTATCAATTGGACTGTGCTGCAATAGCAAGCCAATAACCAAATCATATGAATCCTCATCAGGCTGAGAATCTTTCCCACTATGCAGCATCCTAGATAAAACAAATAAAAGATTGATCTGTCAACAAGTTAATTTATATAACAGCTAAGTATGAAGATGCAAAGTATAGTGAACAGATTATCATTACTGATTGACCCATTAAAAATTTGATAGAAGAAAATGATCGATTTTCCACTTACTATTAATTTACTCAGGCCAATTGCAAAAGCAGCCCAAATATAGTTGGCATAACTCAGAAGCCCTTTCTACCAAAGAGTGAGGGTTTGTGTATGTAAAGCAAGAAAGGGAGCAAGAGTGAAGCAATAAGGAGATGCATAAAAACATAAAGGCTGCATTACCATAGAAACTGTGATCAACAGTTCTAATCATAGTATAAATGATTTTGAACAGTTCTAAGCAAATTCCAAATATTAGCTATCATAAGATAACTTATACTTCTGGTTCTAAATACTTGAAACACTACCAATTCGGATGATTTTAATATAAAAATAGTTCCCACCTCAGTTTAAAAGGGACACCAAAGGGTCCTGAATCCTAGGCACAAAGCTCAAGATGAAGCGCAAGCATTTCATAGATGGGGCACACGTTATTGTTCAAAATGCTTATAGAACAATTCTAAGCATATTCATATTTGATACCTAGAACAATAACATATTGATAATATGATTGCCTAAAAGATCTAAAGCTTCCATTATCATTGCAATACTTAAACACTTAGTTTTCAAAAGCGTGAGGCGCAAAAGATTCTTAGTGAGCCTTTTGTAGCCAACATGAACATTTTCGCTAAAAAGCTTGAAATCAATTTTAAAACAATCAAAGGTTCTTATGTAGTAGGCAATCGCTTTTTGATTTCTTGCTGAAATAAGTAGAGGCTGCTGCTTATTGTATTGCTTTCACTTATGTGAACTCAACAATCTTATAAATCTGTAACTGTTTGCAAGAACATGTTTTTGTGTGGGTATTTAAATGCTATGGATGATAATTTGCTTTTGGCAATGAAATATCTAGCTAACAAAATATCAACATATTACTTGACAGTTGTCTCATACTTGCACATTTTTCCTTTTTAGTATACTTTATTACCTTCATTACTTTATTTCTATGACCCACTATTGAACTCTTAAAAAAGGATAATGTTGAAATTTTCTCCACTACCAAGGAAATTAATGATACTTTTCACATGTAAACTTCAATTTATCCCTTTAATGCTCCAAAATTTGCTCTTAATGTCATTATAAGCAAGAAAAAAAAAAGAAACTATCCATCATCTTCTCCACTATGTTAATTTATGTGCAATTGTATTTGGGGTGCAACTAAACAAAATGGAAGTATCTATATACCACATTATACCTTGAGAGAAGCTTCAAGCTAACGATCACACTTTAATTTGCTCTAAATGTCATTATAAGCTTCAAGTACAATTGTAGTGATATTTGAATTTTTTTCCTACAAATCCAATTAAAAATGTTTAGAGATAATTTGGTACCGCCTATGTGTCTTTTAATTTGCATCTCACCTATTATGCCTCATTTTCTTATTTGAAAATGGGCTTTACCGTCTTTTTTTCTTTTAATCATCATTCATTCACACATCTAAACTCTTTTTTGATAAAGTATCATCATGGTGGAACACTCACTGCTAGTGGACTTTCAAAGTAATATTTAACTTTTCAGAACAAAAACATATAATTTTTTGTTGACAGATTATGTTCCGTTAACTTCTAAAGGTGCTCAAAATAATGTGGATTTTGGAAGCCCAAATATGGGGAAAATGGAAATGCTGATATCACGAAATTGATCTTCCACACTAGTTGAAAACTTGAAATGATTAATGACAGTTCAGTCTCAAAGAATCTTGAACGAAAGTCTAGGATGTAGATTGTTAATTATACTAACGCCAAAAGACAAAACACCTAAGTAAATAAAACTCATTTCCCATTAATTGTAAAAGCAAGAAAGCTAACAAAAGAATAAATTTTATAAAACTTTTGTTGTCCGTCATCATTTTGACGTTCTCTTTATAAACGGTGGCTTCACATTCCATCATCCGCACATAACGGAATTGTCTGATCCAATCCTCCACTCCCCTTCTAAAAACAATATCTACTAGTTCCCACGGCACAGTAAAAGCATAACCTTAGTTTCAAATAGCGCAAGGCGCCCTAAGGTGCCCAATGATGGACAAATACACTAGTCTTTGGGTGTGAGGCGTCCCAAAACTCCAGCAAAAAATAAATTAAAGACTCCAAAAAAATCTTAAAAAAACCCTGAAAAGGAAGTAATAGATAAAAAAAAGAAAAGAGAAATCAAGAAGAGAAAAAAATAACATACTTGGTGGTGCAAAATGCAATAACGGACACGGTAGGATGGTTAATGGGTGATGAGGTTATCATACCGCTAGATACCAACTTAAACCATGAAATATCACTAATATGGCTTAAAACGCGAGTTTCTTACACCTTTACAACACGGGTAATACCACTTCGGTAGATTTAAAATCATGTATGATACAATCTTGTTTTTGCACTATGGTACCCACATCACATGACTTCTTCTTTTAAGGTGTTTGACTTAAGCGGCTATAAAGAGCTCTAAGACACTTTCCTTAAGCATCACCTTGCCCCAACCTTATCAAGGTGCCCAATCCATTGCCCGCCCAAGACACTCGCCTTAGCTGTGTCTAGGAGAGCTTTTAGATACAAGCACATAACCAGAGACAAAACTTCATTAGAATGGGAGGGGTGCTGCTCCCACAACTTTTTTCCTAGCAATATTTATATATATTGCATTTCTCAATTCCTTAGCTAACAGTTTGTAGCAATTAATTTTAACAATCAAAATCCAGATTTTAACCAAAAAAATTGCAATCATGAGTTCACAATTACAAGGATTTAAGTTTCCCAAGTATGAAGATGAATTTAAAACTTAATAAATTAATTTCGAATTCTTAGCTTTGTAGTTGTAGTTCCTTCCATTGCATATCAAGTTCTATTCTCCGAATCTGTCCTAAAGGTTGTGTCCATTTGTTCATCTGTTTTCATAATTTCATTACAGCCCAAAACTTCACCTCCCATCTTCCATAACTCCCCAATCCCTCTCCATTAGTGCCCAACAGACCTCCAAACTACCCAACAAATTAACCCTATGTTACTGCCCAATCCCTCTCCAATCTCCGTTATTGTCTAAAACTTCTCCAATATCCATCACTTCCCAAAACTTCACCTTCCATATCCTCCAATCTCCATTACTTCCCAAGAAAAAGAAACACAAATCTCCATTATTGTCCGCACATAATATTGATGGTAATGAAGAGAATCGAATTTGATTGTTTCATTGCCACAGTTGGAGATTGGTAATGGGAGTGGCCAGACGGGAGGGAAGTTGAGTTGGGCAAGAACTATTACTCTAGTTTTTAATTTAGTTTTCATTTTCCTTCAAATTTTTTATTAGGATTTTTAATATTGAAAGAAATTCAGTTGTTCAGATTATAGGTAAAATACCTGATAGAAACAAACACTCCCAATGTATTATCCGACGTTGATTTACTGAAGTTTACACCATGATGGAGTGACCAAAGTACAACCCTAACTTTAGCATTTTTTCTTATAATTTAATCCAAGTCCAAACAATTGCTCCCCTCAATTCTTCACTCAAAAATTTCCACTGTGCATAATCTCAAATAATTAACATCAAATTCTATATTCATTCTTCAAAATTTGAATATTTACAACTTACGTATGGCATTGGCATGAATAAAACTTTTTTCTCTTTTTATGTTAAACACAAAAAACATGATCATAATCTTCTCCCTCAACACTTCACATTCACCATTAAGCTCTACTTAAATCAAAATAATGTTGCAAATAACACAATAATTTTCTACAAGTAGTAAAAGAATAAACACTATACAGTGATAAAACATTGAACAAGTATATACCTTTCAACAAGCTTTTCAGCAGCATCAGCTTCATGATCTCGATGCATAGCCTTAATAACAATATTAAACGAAGCAGTATTCGGTTCGACAGCAAAATCCCCCATCTGACTAACAATATCAAGCAACAACCCAGCAGAAGCACCATCCATATAATGAGCCCTTAAATATTGATTAAACAAATCCACATTTGGCCTATTAGGTTTCCCATCGGCATCCAAAGACTTAACCCAAATATCAAAATGCGCTTTCACGTCAGCAAACTGTTGCCTAGTTATCCAATCAGCAAATGAATTCATCAAAGAATTAGCATCCATTTTCGACGCATTTGCTTGCATCCAAGAAGAACGAATTGGGTTGAAATGTTCCACAGGAATTAGGGCTTGATTTCCTGTGAATTGAACTGGGGTTCGCCAATTTTCATTGTATAGTGGGCTTCCGGAAGATGGACTAGGAGGAAAAGGTGATGGTGATGGTGATGGTGATGGTGATGGTGATGGTGATGGTGATGGTGATGGCGATTGTAATGTTTGTTCTGCAAACTGAGGTTCTTGATTGAGATACGAGAAAGTAGTGATTGATTTGATTGTGGTAGGATTTAGGGCTTTGAGAAGAGATCTTGTTTTTGAAAGCATCACCATTTTTGATTGCATCTGAGGAGAGGTGCAGAAATGGTGATTAAGGTTTAAAGAATGAGTCGCTACTCGCTAGGGTTTAGCAACGGGATATAATCACTGAACTTCATTAGCTTAGTTGACGCTAATGATTCATGAATGATAATATACTTCATTGAGTTTGCTACCATTAGTTTAATGAAATATATCAAAATTTTATGATAGACAATCTTTTTAGGGAGACCGCCTTCAAATGGGCAGGCCCAATAAATAAATAAATCAAAATATAATTTAGTGATTATGTGAAATTGTACTCAGCATTAAATCAAAATAACTTTTAAAATTTTCTATTGATAACTGCTACTCATCATTAAACCAAAACAACTCTTGAAATTCCCCACTAATCTTTCTTTCTCATCATATGAAATCCCTTTGTTATCTTGGTTTCCTCTTCTTAATCTTCATCAATCTCGCTTAGTTTCTTCCATTGTAGAGATCTTCTCTTTATCAAAAGCTTCATTAATTTTGCTTAGTTTCTTCCATTTTTGAGTTTTTCTCTTTCATCAAAAAGCTTGCTCAGTTTCATCATTTAAATGAGATATTTAAACTTGTCAAACAAATTTATGTTTCTAGGTTTCGCATTTGGGTTTTTTTTTTTCATGTTTCGATATAAATTCTCAACTTGTTATTTTATTGCATTTAATTTGTAATCTTTGTCAATTCTAGTCATGGATGATGATGATGATGATGATGAACAACAAACTTAGGCTCTATCATGAAGAACTTGAAAAATCTCATCTCATAAGGAAAGGAGTGTTGATGATGATGATTCAAGGCTTAAGCCTAAACGCAAGAAGACAATATTATGCTATATGAAAATGAAAACAGATGAAGGATCGTAAGTAAATTAGATGTTCATAATACCTTTGATTCGTTCTAGTGTTTTTGTTTTCATGTAAATTAGCATTAGGTCTGATGTAAATTGGCATTTATTATTATATAAGTTTGGATTAAGTTTATTGAAAATCGATATTAAATATGATATAAGTGGATATTAGGTTTATTATAAGTTGGCATTAGGTCTAATTTAAATTGAAATATATTCTTATATAGATTGAGATTATGTTTATTCTAAGTAAAAATTAAATCTGATATAAGTGGAATTTTTCTTGTTTTAAATTTATTAGATCTAATGTTATTTGGCATTAAGTAAAATAAAATTGGCATTTAATCTGAGTTAAGTTGAAATTATGTTTGTTGTGAGTTTGCATTTAATCTATTTTTAAGTTGGGATTATGTTTATTGTAAGTTGATATTATATAAATTTTAAGTTGGCATTAGTATGATGTAAGTTGATTTTAAATTAGATATAAATGGGTATTAAGTCTAATATAAGTGGACTTTAAACTTAAAATAAATTGGCACAGAGTCCAATGTAAGTTGGCATTAAGTTGTTATAAATAGGCATTAGATCTTGTGTAAATTGACGTTAAATCTATTTTAGGTTGGCATTTAGTTGCCATTGAATATTATATAAATTGACATTAAAAATGATGTAAGTTGTCATGAAGTTTTATTTAAATTGGCATTAAGTTATTTGACATTAGATTTGATGTCTGATGTGAGTAGAAAATAGGTATAATATAAGTTGACATTAAGTCTAAATTAAATTGGCAGTAAGAATAATATAAGTTGGGATTAACTATAAGTCAAAATTAACTTGGCATATAATAATATTTTATGAAGTTAGATTTGATGTCTGATGAAAGTAGAAAATCATAAGTTGGCACTGAATATTATTATTAGTTTGCATTTAATCTGAGTAAGTTTCCATTAAGTCTTATTTAAATTGGCATTAAGTTTTTATGAAGTTCATATAATTACAAGAATGATGTAACGTGGGATTAAGAATAATATAAGTTGGGTTTAAGAAAGTATAAATTAGAATTATATATAAAATAAGTTGATAATAAAAGTTATGTAAGTTTGCATTACAAAAAAGTTATCAAATACCCTTTAATTCTCTTCTCAAAATGATTGTGTTATCTTCTCAAAATGACCTTTAATTCTCCTTTTTTTAGTTGTTGACTGTGTTTTCTTCTCAAAATGACATTTAATTCTCTTTCTTCTCCCCTTTGCCACTGACTTTTCATGATTAAGCATAATATATATGTCATCATCAATATTTGTTTGTAAATGACATTCTTGGCCTTCAAGTGTCACAAAAACATCCACATTTTTAAGGTCACTAATATGTCTTCTTACTTGTAGTGGATTAGCATAATCAATATTTATTGTAATATCATCACCATTGTTGTGGGGGATAACTTGTAGTTGATTATCACAACTATTTCCTGTGAACATAAGAATAGCACACAACCTTAATAACCATTTAATGTATTTTCAGCAAAGTTATTACCTATATATTTATAACACTTTTAAATCTAAGTTAAATAACATATAATGTCAATTTACAGCTAACCGATTTACAACAAACTTAATACCAACTTATATAAGACATAATGTCAACATAATATCAACATAATATCAACTTAATGCCAATTTACAGTGAGCAACTTAATGCCAATTCGAAAACAATTTAATATCAATTTAAATAACATCTAATGCCAACTTGAATACTATAATGGCATTAGCATCTAATGCCAAATTATATAGTATCTAATGCCATTTTAAATACAATATAATACCAATTTGAACACTACTTAATGCCAATATGAATACTATCTAATGCCAATTTAAATTGCATCTAATGCTAATTTAAAACCATCTAATGCCAATTTGAAACTATCCTTAATACCAATTTAAAATTGGCATTTTAAAACTATCTAATGCCAATTTTAAATTATCCTTAATGCGAATTTAAATAGCATCTAATGTCAATTTAAAAATATCTAATGTCAATTTAAAGCTATCTAATACCAATTTGAAAACTATCTTATGCTAATTTAAAAACTATCCAATGCCAATTTTTAAAACTATCCAATGCCAATTTTTAAAACTATCTAATGCCAAACTGAAAACTATTTAATGTCAATTTGAAAACTATCTAATGTCAATTTAAATAGCATCTAATGCTTATTTATAACTATCTAATGCCAAATTGTAAACTATGTAATGCCAATTTGAAAACTATCTAATGTCAATTTATAGTGAGCAATTCCAAAACTATAATGAATAATATCTAATACCAACTTTTAAGTATTAAATATCAGCTTGAATATTATTTTCAGCCAATTTTACAATAACCAACTTGAATAATATGTTATCAAATGCAAAACTAACCTTCGTGTTCACTAATTTTATTTCCATCACCATGGTCGAATTGAATATGCTCATCGTTTAATGGAGAACTACAGAAACAGATTGAGAACATCACATTTTTATTTGATTCTAATTTATTGAATTCGTGAAGGAAAAGAGAACCAAATATACTTATACTGTCTCTAAAAGAGGAATCCCGTTAACTCTGTGTCACGAAATCTTCGAATTCTTGCATGAACTCATCCATGTTCTTGAAAGTGAAGAAAAACAAAATAGTGGGAGCATACCCATTTGAATATGATATTTTTAGCTTTAATGTATGAGAAATTAGAAAAGTTTTGTAAATAATTACATTACCTTAGTTTCCAATGAGTTTTGCAATCATGGCCTTGGAATATGTAAGGTTACCTTGGGGACTGATGTTGATGCTGTTATTGGCTGCTTTTTTTTTCCTTTATATTAATTCATAAAAGGTGATGGACCTCCACTTGATGGACTGTCTCTCACAGAGACGATCTCTCAAGAGAGTTACTAAAAATATATTAGGTGTAATAAAAAATTTGGAGTTATTGGTTTAAGAGACCATTTTTCGATAAGATGAACTTAAAATAAGAAGTACATACTCTAATTATTTATATAATTAGGACATTTAGCCATAAATAAGGTGCATTTCATAGTGAGACCATCTTATAGTGAGACCATCTCATCGCATATACTTCATAATTTGTGAAAAAACTTATTTATTCTTTAGCAAACAAGTTGAACAAGTACCAAAAGCTCACTCATTCATATAATTATTAGCTTTATTTTCTTTTGAACTACTCACATAGAAGACTATGTTTTAGTGAAACGACCTCAAACAAGAAGACTATATTCTCATAATAAGTATGAAATAGACGATTTAACCTATATATAAAATACATTACTCGGTGAAACAGTCTCATACAATAATGTATGTTTTTATATGTCCATTATATTTATCTTATTTCTATTTCTTTTGGTCATAATTCACTCTCTTTTTTTAATTAAAATTCACAAAGTTTTGCTTTATTTTTAATTTCTTTCGTACATTTCTCACACTTAAATTATACAACCGCTTACAAAATATCACGATTTGATGCTCCCACACTAAGAGGTTAAGAGCCCAAACAAATAAATCAACTTTCTCCAAAATTGACATGCTTCTTGAACGAAGCAAACCATACTTTCTAAATCTATGAATCAGAGGAACTGCTAGAAGCGGAAAATAAATGCAAAGGAAGTAGTCGCCTCCATTGGACAAACGCTATGCCAATTTGAAACATTATGAACAGACCAGGAAATACTCAATAATCGATTTCTGCTCTGAAAATTTCATGCTTTTTCACTTGCGTGATTGAAGTATAAAAACACCTTGGCTGGTTTATGTTTTCTTGCATAATACGACCCATTTAGTAGTTGGTATTTTTAACATTAACCATATTTTTTAAATTTAAGAGAATATGAAGGTTTTAATAATACCAGAGTAGGTGGTGGTGGTGACAAACAATAACAGTAATTGTTTTTAGATCGAGGGAGTACCGACTAGTGAATATGAAGGTTTTATGTTGATTTCAATATGTACTTCCTCCGTTCTATTATACTTGTTACATTTGACTTTTTTACACAATATAATGTGTTATTTTGTTCATTTATAAGTTGAATTATAAAAAGTTAATATTATAAAAGTATGCGATTAGACGATTAAAAAAAATCCCACTTGAATATATTTTACTCATATTAGCCACAATATATAAAATAAACTCGAATGATAAACACTACTGATAAACACTACTGATAATCGAAATATAGCAAGTATTTCAGAACAGAAGTATAATCCTACAAGTGATTTAGCTTCAAAATAATGAAAGACATTTGTGGCAAACCTGTTTTATCAGAGAAGAAATATTGTAACCTCCCCTAACGATAAAAAAGAGAGTCGCATCTCTCCACCATGGATAAAGGAAATGCAATCGACTAATCTGTAAGATACATCAGAGAAACGATCAACACTCAAATCAAAGGTCATTTGGAATCTTCACTAGTATTAGAATCGTAAAAAGATTCTTACACTCATCCAATCAAAGTTGCTACTCCACGGTATATTCTTGAATACCAATTTATTGACGTACAGACGTAGTGGTATGCCTCCTAATAGCTCAAGCTACACCAAAAAAAACTGTTAAATTAGGTTGAATTTAATGTAAGCGCCAACATATTAACGTGGAGACATGATGTAATATCCCGAGATTTTCATAACATTATTATTTAATATATTAATAACTTTTGGAGATATTATAATTACACGAAATTATTTTTAATCAGTTTTAATAAATTTCTTTTGTATACGAATTTAAACATTAACATATTTATATTAAAAATATATCGGCGATCACCAAACTATAGAGGTTCAAATTAAAATTATTATTTCTTTTTATTTAAAATTTGTGAGCGTAAAGGTAGATTTCTTAATTGGGTCTTACTAGAAAACTCACCCTAATAAAAAATAAGACGAGTTAGGGTTTCAAAGGAGAGCTCTCATTTCCCTCACTCACAAGTTATTATTTCGTCGGTTGTTGTAAGCGGTATAATGGTAACCAAATTATAAGTTATTATCAATGTTTCGTGATACGAGTAAGTGTTAGTAGTCTATAAAATTACATGGTGATGTGGTTTTATAACTTGAGTCTCGTTTGTTTAGAGAATTGGCTATAACGTACACTTTGTTGTGAAAGCTTATTCGATTGTTGGTCTAGTGAATGTGAAGGCTTATTTAATTGTTGAATTAATGTCATAACTTGTGAGCAAGTATAGATTGAGTACGTGAATTGATTAAGTGCGTATTAGAATTATTGAAAGTTGCTCTGAATAGGTGAACGATGGTTGTTTTAGCTTTTAGTCCCTCTTAAATGGAGAAAGTAGGCTTATTAATTCTACTTCAAACTTGTATAGGTTCTCAGTTCATAAGAGTAAAGTAAAACCTTAGTTGGATGATTTTTGTAACTTTTGGTCGTGCATTGACGCTTGCAGGTACGTACCCGCAGTAATTAATTATCATATTCATCGTTTCAAAGTATTATCAATATTTCATGATTATATGCATCGTATTAGAATTATAGAGCGCCAGAAAGTAAACTATGCTAGCGAACGAAAGCATTAGGAGACTATGAGAACATATTTCTAAAAAGTAGAGAACGTATCATGGTTGTGTGTGGTATCGACGTGATTTCCTACTTATTAAGCCTTGATTATGATTAGTTGGCGTGACTCAATTGAATTATGTCGGTTGATTTAGTAGTCCCCTAGGTGAGATCCGACGGGAACACCGTAAGGGGGGTATGAGCATACTTTTGTCATTGGGCACCGGATGGCCGATACCGCCCGTGACCGAGGTGTTACCATGCGAACCTTGCAAACCCTAATATGGTGGCCTCTTCACTGATTTAGTACCCCAGTGTGTTAGTTTTTCTCGAAGGTAGGACCCGAGAGGGTCAACTAGAGAGGGGTATGAGCTCATACTTTGCCATGGGCGCCGGATGGCCGATAACGCCCTTGGCCGTGTCACTATGCCATGAATATAGAAAAGATCCACTACCTTTGAATATACATTGAGGGATTAGTAGTTTGAAAGAGAAATCATGAGTAAATAGAGGTGTTTCGACAAATA